>NW_027263590.1:0-234101 GCF_044049455.1 Aspergillus lucknowensis | reverse complement strand
CCGAAAAGAAAATGAGCGAGCTGCAAAAGTCCTTCGCGAAGTCGAAACTAGCCAAATTGCCCCCAGAACCCCCACCTATTCCCGAATTTACGACGGACGGCGATGTCGAGGATGATTCGGCTTCATCAACAGACACTGTGACTCCATCACCCACAAAGCAATTATTTGCTCGAGCGGGGGGAGCACGAGGGTACGTCCATACTTTGCAATGCGAATGATTTCCTAGTCGTATGGCGTACACCGTGAAACTGATGCGGGGAGGGACGAGCGGAATAGATCAACGACTACCCTCGGGTGGACCGATTTCTTCGCACAAGAACTCTACCTCGAGCATCAAGCCAACGGTCTCAATATAGTCCACCATGTGTATCTTACACCACCGACGAATTCAGGCCCGCTCTTCGTCTTGCATCACGGTGCTGGCTCCTCCGGCCTCTCCTTCGCGGCCTGCGCTGCGGAGATCCGCAAGATCCTCCCTGAAGCTGGATTCCTCTCCGCTGACGCTCGAGATCACGGGAGTACATCGGTAACGAGGGCAAGTCAGGATACCAATGGCGATGGCGCAGAGGTTCAACTAGACCTGAGTCTCGATGCCCTGAACCAGGATCTCCTCCTCGTTATCCGCGAGACGCAGAAACGAATGGGCTGGGACACGCTGCCGGACATTGTTCTCGTCGGGCACAGCTTAGGAGGTGCTGTGATCACTGATGTGGCGAAGAAGGGCGAATTGGGCGCGAAGTTACTAGCCTACGCTGTTCTAGATGTTGTCGAAGGTGGGTAGTTCATCCCCCATCCACTTTCCTAGTATTAATCTCGATATATAGGGTCCGCTATGGACGCCCTTCAGAGTATGGAGACCTATCTCTCCACTCGCCCATCCCGATTTCCGTCCGTAGCATCTGGAATCGAATGGCAGTATGTTCATAACCTCTTGGTCTTCAATCATTATTTGCATCCGCTAACGCTATATGCCATAGCACGCGCTCGCGTACGATCCGCAATAGAACTTCCGCCCGAGTCACCGTACCATCACTCCTCTATCACGAAGATGACCCAACAGACCCATCTAAACCCTGGGTCTGGCGAACCAACCTTGCCGAAACAAAGCCTTTTTGGGAAGACTGGTTCGTCGGACTAAGTCGGAAGTTCCTTGAGGCTCGCGGTGGTAAACTACTCCTTCTGGCTGGGACAGATAGGCTGGATAAGGAATTGATGATCGGGCAGATGCAGGGTTTGTGCTCTCTATCTCATCCAATAAACATCTCACGGCGCTAACATGGATATTATGTGAAGGAAAATATCAACTTCAAGTCTTTCCAGATGCAGGACATTTTATCCACGAGGACCAACCCGCAAGGACGGCGCAGATCTTAGTCGATTTCTACAAACGGAATGATCGCAGCGCACTGGTTCTTCCTCCAAAAGTGGCCGATACGCAAGCTTTCGCAGCAATGAAGAAGGCGCCGGGAACTAGTGTCCCCTTTGCTAAACCCGAGGGCGGGAGCACAGGCTCTCTCAAGAGACCTTAGACATTTGGAAGTAACGTTACGCAGATATACGACATATCGGTTACCTTGAGGGTGATGAAGCTGGTCTTCATAAAAACGATATACGAAGAATGAGATGATTAGATACACATAATATATATAACAAGTTTATAATCATTTTGTATTAGCCGTGACTTGTGCTATTGATAGTGATAGTATATCCCGATCCCCGAAAACACCAATGCCATCCCTAACCCAGCTAGGACGCCATTAATAGACCAGTCAATAGACGAAAAAGGAATCCACGCAGTAGCTGACTCTCGTTTTTTCAGAAACGCGCGCCTTGAAATGGCCAAAATATAAGCTAAGAGAAGTGCCGAGAAAGTATAAACTGTAGAAATGAGAAACCGATATTCGTCGGGCGCCGAGGATTGTCATGGTGATGTCGTCAAGGAAGGTAAGCACCACCAGCGATAATCAGATTCATAGTGGTAAATTTCACCTTATACACGGGGCTCTTCTTCGTCGGGAAAGCGCTGATTTGGTCCGGGCTAACGACTACGTCTTTCCCCTTCTTCTTGCCAATTCCTGGACCAACAGCGCTCGACGTCTGGGTGCTGTTGGCTGTAGAGGCATTGCCATCGATCTTTGTGCCTGCACCACCTTCTCCGACGACGCGGCCCTGTGACGGTTCGTGAGCTGGGCCAGCGACGTCCCATACACGGACTGTACCATCTGCACCGCCAGAGACCAGGACAGTTGATTCGACGCTCCAGCTGAGGGACCAAATTCCCCCTTTACCGTGGCCACGCATGCGTTTTAGGAGTCGGCCCGGCCCGAGGTCCCAGAGTAGGATGGAGCCGTGGTCATCTGCGGATGCGAGGGTTTTACCGTCTCGGCTGCAGGCGAGGGCTGTGATGTTGCCGGTATGTCCGGTGAACATGCGGACTGCGTTGCCGGTGGTTACGGCCC
This sequence comes from Aspergillus lucknowensis, assembly GCF_044049455.1. Lineage (NCBI taxonomy): Eukaryota > Fungi > Ascomycota > Eurotiomycetes > Eurotiales > Aspergillaceae > Aspergillus > Aspergillus lucknowensis. The sequence goes on along the minus strand of NW_027263590.1, from coordinate 231,642 downwards.
ACATACGGACTGTGTGGTCAGAGCTGCCGGTGAAGACGTAGGCAGAGTTTGGGTGGAAGCAGACGCAATCGACGTCCTGATCGTGCCCGACGAAGATGCGCTGTTGGCGGATATGATCCGTAACCCAGAGACGGGCTGTTTTGTCGTGGCCGCCGGATACGAAGTAGTGCCCGAAGGGACCCCATTGGAGATCCCATACGGGTTGATCGTGGCCCTTGTACACGACCATACATTGAAATAGGTCAAGGGACCACAACCTGATGGTCTTGTCTGCGGACGAGGAAAGCAACCAACGAGCATTTGTTGGTGCCACGGCCCCATCTGTACTCGTTGTTGAAGGTGCAAATGCGACTGCGTATATTGGCCCGGAGTGCCCGATTAGACGCCGCGAATTGGTGGGGTTGTCTTCCACGTTATCATATGTTGAGGTGATCTTTTTACCGTCTAGGCTCCAAACTCGGATGTATGACTCTTGCATACCGGCTGCAACGAGCAGATTATCATCCGAGAAATCTAAGCAGTTGACCCTATAATCAGTTAGCAAACTAACCTCAAGGCAATATAAGACATTAACCAACCCGTCATAGGTATTGTGGAAAGTGAACATGCAGACACTAACGGCGGGCCCAACGCCCCCTGTTCTTGATTCGATTCGAAATCGGTCACGGTTCTCTTTGACTTTCTGGATTTCCATAGCCACATCGCGCGCAGTGGATGGTGGGTATGGAATATCAGCGCGTGTTGGAGCTTCTTCATCATCCTCCTTCTTGATTATCTGTTCAAGCTCCTGGACCAACGTATTCTGACCTGAACCTGGGGGGTTCTTGATGTCTTCATCCGCTAGTTCGGCACGGACATCTCCCTCAAGAGCCTGCTCCATGGGGAGTTTTCCTAGCTTGAGTCGAGGCAAGGTACCAGCCATTGCGGGATTGTCACCGGTGTAAGCAGAGCCGGGATGGTGGCCAGGGATGCCCTCATCTTCTGTAGGGAAGCTTTGGCCCATCCCGGCTTGGGTAAGCATTGCCGCAAAGCTGAATCGATCATCAACGGCACGCTCTTTCGTAATGACGGTACAGAAACTGCTGAGGATGGCCGACATGACGGATCCTCCTTCCTTCTGTTTGCTTTCAAGGAACTGCATGAGACTGGTAAACGCGGGGTTGCTCAGAACTATGCGGTACTTATTGCCCCGGTACAGTTTGGCAATTGAGTTATCTTGAACATGCTCAGGCAGGCTGATAGGCTCTAAAGCTCGAACATCTTCGGTGTGCTCGGGTAAAAAGAGATTTTTGTTAGCATCAAAGAACTGCCGGGCCTCTGGAGCATAGAAAGAGGTCGCCATATATAGAAATGAATAGACGAATAGTGGCCATAGCACACGTCTAAGTTCGGGCTATAAAGGGTTAGCATCCGTAATATACGGAGTATATTTCAGTGGTACCTTGTACAAGTCCAGATTGTCTTCAACCCAGACCTTGATCAAATCTAACCAAGCACATCAGCTTTGCCCTCACATATGCTAATTTGCATATAAGCTGCCGGGCGCCCTACCGAAACCCATCCTGTACTTAGGCCGCGCATCATCTCCCAGAGGAGGTAAAGGTCGGCCATCAATCTCTTGATTCGCAGACTCCATACGAAGCATGGCTTCCGTACGGCTATAGCCTTTCTTAGCCAAATAGTCGATGACCTACTTGTATTAGAAACGTGACAAACACAAATTTTATAAAAACAAGTCAAAAACTCAGTTTCTGACAACCAAGTTGAAGATAGGCTTAGTGTTAATACTCACAATCTGGTTCAGGTTCTGCTGAGACATTGCACCACTAGGCGGAGGCGGAGGCGGCCCCGATGTAGGCTGCCCAACAGGCGTTGAAGCCATCTGCTGCTGAGGCATTGAACCGCCAGCACCAGGGCCCATACTCCCACTTCGGGGAGCAGGGCTTGCGGCCCCGCCAGGCGCAGACATGCTCTTTTGTCCGAACGCGCTCTCAACCTGCCTAACCTGGCGGAATCAAAGAGAAGAAAGTGGTAAGCAGGTGAGATTATTATGTCGATGCGTAAGGACGTGAAAATGAGAGATTGGGATGGATTCTATTCATTCGTGTTTTTGATTTGACAGGAGTTTGCAGAGATGTCGCCCTGGGATTATGTAATCGCAGCTCTCCCCACAGCCTGCACGTGACTGGCCCTCACTCGAGACTGGGGAATCAGTGTTGCGCCATCCATTGCTTGAACCTTTCTCCAAGAGCAACAGGGTTGTTACAAGGAGAGGAACGAATATGGCAGATGGCGGTACCTCCGACAGACCAGCTCAGGTCTTCACGTCAGCGGATCGTATTCGACAATTGAACGAAATTGACAAGGTACAATATGGTTTGCTGCTTGAATATCCCAACGCTGATTTAATGAGCCTCCCTATTAACTTCTAATGCATGTGTAGGATGTAGCTAAACTAATTCACTCGGCCGGGCTTGCAATACAAGCGCTTACCAACGCAAGATCCGGCTACTCGTCTACAACCGACAACTCGCTCGATTCGCATAAAGCTCGATTCAAAGAAGCTACGTCACGGTACTTTGCACTCCTCTCCTCGATCGACGTTCGGCTACGTCGTCAAGTCTACGCATTGGAAGAAGCTTCAGTCCTTGCGCCGGACTCGTCTTCTAGGAGTGGCGATCTCTCGGGGGCAGGTGCGGGTGCGGGCGCGTCGGGTGTGTCTAACCCGCTGGATGTGAGCTGGCTGAATAGCAGGAAGGATACCGTTGGCAAGGAGAAGGAAGCGGAGCTGTGGGCTGCTGCTAGAGAATTTGTTCAGCGGATGGAGCAGGCACAGCCAGGAAAGAAGGCCAGTGTGAAAGTAGAGGGAGGTCAGGAGAATATGGAGGTGGACTGATACTCGTCCTCCAGCTGTTGGCGTCATTTCCGGCCTTTTCTTTTTCTTTTTGGAATAAGGCGACCCGCCTTGTAAAGTGGTCTGCGTTGCATTCTTTTCCAGGAGCGAGCTCTTTTACCTTTTGTCCTCCATTTTGAGATGGCTGCATTACCTCTGTTATAGCATAAACCTTGTATGATACCCGGACTTGGATGCATCGAAGTATGCAAATTTGGCTATTACAGGCACTATTTTTACCCAGTTGTCTCCATAGATCGACCTGCCATTTTCACTGACCCCGGATGTACATATAAGCGACTGGATCGCGTGGGTAAGAGCTCCGGAGACGTCTGTTGATGTGACTTGAAATAACTCTAATCCCACTTATGTAAGTATATGAGCTCTACCGCTGCAGTGACCGTATCATTTCTTCGTGGGTAGCCCTGTCCCTGTTGGTTTCAGATAGTGGAGCGAGACCTATCGAGTGGTTGAGCAATCAGGGCCGCGGATGAGTATAAATGACTGCCGACTTACTTCTCAGTTCACCAACGACGTCCTTAGCTTTACCGAAGTAAACCTCCTCTGTACATCAATGGAGTTAGCAACCACTCTGGGCGAAAGTGGATTTCAGGGAAAGGTGATGAATATGCATACGTAGAAGGTTTCGCATCTTCAGTTCCATATCTTCCACAAGGCGACCGACATTGGCAACGTGGCTCGCGTCAGATTCGACTGGCAGATCCAGCTCGACTTGCCTTGTCATATTCCCGCTGAGATCCATTTCGCCGAGAGCCTCGTTTTCGTTAGCTAGATGCAAGATAACCGTGCTCGTGAGCTTATAATGAGCCGCGCGTCCCCGGTCAGTAGCTTCAAAGACGTGGATGCTGTCCCACTCGCCAGACTGCTTTCCGCCGGGCGAAGCTCCTGTGCACGGAGTCAATCAGTACCGAAAGACGTATGGACTTGTGAAGTTTGCGTTTAGAGGGGCTTTTGGAAGCAGCGTACCTTTCTTCAAGAGAACCACACCGGCAAACCCATCGTCCAGATCCCAAAAGTAAACACTCCCAACACCGCCCTCATAGTAAAGCTCCCGGTAAACGTCGAAGGCATCGTTGGCGGCAACCTCTAGTTTTCTCACTCTCTCACTTGGTACCGTACCATCGTCAAGAGGGGGGTCGAATTCGTTGCTCCAGGGAGATCTGTAGCTATCACCATCCCGGTTATAATCGCAGAGGAGATAATCGCGCTTCGTCTTGGGGCATCGGCGAATCTCAAGTGGCTGGTCGACTGAGGACAGTAGGTCTTCGGTGAGGTCAGGAACAATGGACGTAATAGCCTGCAGATTCTGCTTTGTGTCGCGCGGGTTCAACCGCCGAAGAAGGTCCCTATGGTAGGTATCACGGTCAGCGGGCACTCCAAGCGGGGTTGGGTTTCGGGGGCGACAAGTCGTCGTCTTTGATAGAACGAGGATATCGCAAAGGTCGGGAAAGTTAGAACAGCCAAGCGTACTTACAGCGCACTATCGAATTGAGCGTCGGCCATGACTATGGAATTTCCGGGGAATATCGTAGCTGTGCTCCAATGCTGTTTATTTGTGGAGCTCGGGGGTGTCCCTGAGGCGGCCAGGAGGTGCGCGGTCGTTTTACTCCGGGGCGTGGCGTTAGAGCCGTTGCTCCGCAGCACTATGAGGGCTTGTCCCGAAAATGGATGTTACATATCGAACGTCGGGGCTTTTGGATCCAAGGCCGAAAATTACTGCTCCTGAAGCCATCGTCACTCACATTTCCACCTGTGGCTCTCGGCAGCCCACTGCGACCCAAAGTAACCCGCCGGGCTTCTGCGCTGACTAGAATGCTTGGATATGCCTCGAGCCAAGTCGTTGTCGAATTTCGACGTTTGTAGAGTTGGGATATGGTCTTCGATAAATTATGTAGGGCTCTAGTGAGCTACAGCCAGTATACATATATATTTATATATATAGACACCTTGGTCTTCTTAGAGTCATCTACGGTTTATAAACTGCAGTTTGACTATCCATCGTTACCGTTGGAGTCAATTGAGCATACTCTCCCGTCCAGAATCAAAGACCGTCTAGCGCTAAGAATCAAGCTCAGTGATAGTATACAAAAGGAACTGCGAGTAACATAGGCTACTAGTAGGGCCCTGGTTTCCAGTTTCCCAGCTACCCTGTACAGCAGGTACTTAGCCCAGTAGTTCCTGCTATGTATTATCGCATCTGAACTCTGGCCGTAGGCTGCAGTTGCCGTTTCGATTTCTCCATGTGCCATGAAGAAAGAGGCCCTCAATATGCCTGGGTAACCTGGATAGCTCTTTCCGTATTAGTTTAATATCACCATTGAGGAAGCCGCTCATCGCACCTATCCCCCCTTTCTTCCACCTTGGCCGTTTGCCGAATTCATTCTTCATTCTTTCTTCGTCGACTTTGGGGTCATAAACGCACTTCGAAGAGGATCTCCCCTCCAAGCTTCGGTCGTTATTCGGTCATCTTGGTGAAATTTGTTGGCAGGGTTGTTAGCATATTTCGAGTCCACACTCGTCGATAGGATACATCTGGAAGAGAACAATGACCCCTCAGTTTTGCAGGGCTTGCAATCGGCGAGGCAACATCATCAAGGCAAGTGATGATAGAGATGACCTTGTTACGATCATAGGCCTTATGGCCTTTGATGAAAATTTCACTCGTGTCCGATGCTCAGCTTTGGCTGATTTATATCCTTGCCTCTCAGTGTACCAAAGCCGAGCTGCCGAGCACTTTAAACTCATCATCAGGGTATGTGCTCCTTTGTGAGACTCTTGACTGAAACCGGTACTTACTACCGCAATCGGTATCTTCTTAGAACTACAGCCATGCCATGGCTCCCAGAGTGCCGCAATACCATCTTCGAGTCGTCCGTACGCGAACTCCAGGCATCAAATGCGAGGGCAAGAGATGCGGCAGCAGAGTGTTCTGGTGGGCGGACTCCATAGCCCTAGGCGTTGGATTGGGTGCGGCGCTCTGGTTGACAGACTCCTTGGTTCGATTAGAAAACAGGAAAACATGTGGCCTCATAGGGATGGGGACTTACCATGGTTCATGTACATACAGCTTGATTGCTGTAATAGAAGACGAGGGGAGGCGAAGCGAAAGAGGAGAGGACAGAAAACTAGACGATTGATGATGGATTAAGGAATTTATACCCAAGCCCGAACGCGGACCAAACTTCCAAGGTTCTTCAAAGTAAGTGAGTACGTAACTCTAAATCATTTCCCACTATGCTGAGTTTGATGAACCGGGTTAAGTCAAGCCGTGCAACCAGCCTCCTCCATGAAGGAAGACGACTTCAAGAGCAAAAATAGTCGGAACGGTAAGGAGAGTTCTCCCAGACAGCTTTGGTTGGCTATCCAAAAACCTTCCCGCACGGCTGGATAGAGAGGGAAATTCAGATGGACGCACCCCGGTCGCAGATGCACGTGCGTCATGGTGCGGATAACTTGAAGGTTCTTCCTGCTCGTTGTTTGTAGGGAAAGAGTTGCGGTGGCCAACATGTCCCGTTGGGAATTCGCATAATTGGATGGAACCGGAGGCATGCAGGTAACTATACAAATGGAGAACGTAAAACGCCTTGAATCACGCTGTTTATGCATTACTCGTCACTATCATCAAACACTGTTCTCCTCCGCTTGTACGAATGTCTACGCTCCGCGTCTGGCGTGAGAAGTGTGCTTGGATCAGGTGGGTCAAAGTCGTCCCCGATAGGAACAAGTTGGCCGACGCGGCGCGGAGGCTGGAAAGGCCTCGGCCGCTGATGGTCGCCAAGTGCTGAAAATAGCTTGCTCGGAGATGGTGGCTCGACATCAGCCTCGTCGCCTTCGCGGTCCTCAAGTCCGAGCAATCGTTCGGACCAGGTGCTTCTCGACTCGAGTTCTATGGGGGTCTGGAGGTGTCCACTGGATAGGCGTATGCGGGGGTTAACAGAGCCTTCAGATGGTATTTCCGACTCCTGAGCCAGGATCTTTTTGAAACGCTCCTCATAGCCCGGTCTGACTTGGTTCATCCGCTGCAACGCGCCGACAACACGGCGCGTTAGAACACTATGCTTCACCATTTTGGTTGGACGTTGGACCAGCTGCAATTTGGGAAAAGCATCACTTCGAGGGTAGCGAATGAACTGCGGACTCGTACCTCCTATGTCTTGGTAGTGGCGTTGGAGCTCTTTTTGCTGAGCTGTGTTGAGCAAGACATCCTCAAGATCCGGAACTGGAGCGGGCTCTGGAGTCGGCATCCTAGGTTTCGGTTTCTCCTTCGCTTTCGGCTTCTTCTTTGATGTTTCCGTTAAGCGCGACGCCTTAGTGAACCCTGTCTCAACATCGTCAGGCATATGAAATTGCTTCTTGGGCCTCTTTGGGAGTCGTCCGTTCCGTTTCTTCGGTTCTGGTAAATCCTCAATTGAATTCTCGTCAGGAATATCAATTTGACGTTTATCAGGGGCGGGCTTTATGCCAGCCGGAAGTATCCGTGGGGATCTATCTTCATGAAACCTGAATTGGGTGCCGCTTGCTATCAATTGCTGCATCTTCTCGTAATTTACCTTCGCTTTGAGATAGGACTCCTCTTCCTTGCCTTGCATGAGGAGAAGGACTATGTTTCCTGCCCTCTTTCGACCTGTTCGTCCCATGCGTTGGAGCATACGGATAGGAGAAGCGGAAGAATCGTAACATACGATGAGGTCAACCTCTCCGATATCTAAACCTTCCTCACCAATCGAAGTCGCGACAATTGTGTTATAGGTTCCTTTTTTGAACTTCTGCACAATGTCGAGTTGAGTCTTTTGGCCCATTCCTTCCGAGCCTTTGGCGCTGCTCTGTCCGACGAAAACATGAGGCCGAATCATAGGTTCGTATCTTTTTAGGACTCTCGTCACCTCTTCGGCACTGTCTCGAAATTGCACGAATATCATGACCCGGGTAGCTGGCTGTTGGTCATTGCCAGCCCCATGAGAGCCATCTCCGGCATCCATAAAGTGGTTCAGCACTACCGATTTCAGGTATTCTAGCTTTGGGTGTCCGATAAAGTCGGGGTGGCTGGTCCACGGGCCGAGATAGTTCAGAAGCTTCTTGAAGTGCTCATCCTGCACGATCTGACGTTGGTACTTTCCTCCCTTCCGTCCGTCGGTATTTGATTGAAAATGTAGGAGGTGACGATACAGTGGAGTGATCCCATGGTACTTGAGTAAGTCAATACCGTGCGCCATACTGGCGAGAACGGTGAAAATTGCATTTACTTTTCCTCTTAAGCCGAGGTTTGAATTTCTCCCAGCTTCGGATAACATCCACTGCTGCCTGGCTTTTGTAAGTCCGTAGGGAGTCAACGACATAGGGTCCCGACCCCAGAAAGCGTTCAGTGTGCGGAGCTGGTCGACGAGTGGCTGCAGCGTGCTCGATAAGAGATCCATGCAAAGGATCATCTCATCAGAGTTCTGGAAAGTCTGAACGTCCGTGTGCCTCGCATGCACGTACTCTCGAATATCGAGAGATTGTTCGGTGCGTATCTCTACCCTGGAGATGTCAAGCCCATCAACAACAGCTTGAACCGATTCAACAGTAGATCCAGGTGTTGCGGTTAAGGCGAGAACCCGAAAACTCTGATTGAAACGGCGGAGGAATTTGACAACTTCTACATAAGCATAGTTGCCGGTAGCGCGATGGGCCTCGTCTACCACGAGTAACACAATCCGCTTCGGATCAGCGATCCCAGATTTGAGATCATTGGTGAGGGTCTGGGGGGTCATGAAAAAGACGCGTTTGGCCTTCCACTCTTCCGCCCGTATCCCGGGTGGAGCATCCCCCGTAAGCATCGTGGTTTGAGAGCGGGGAATGCCCGCGATGTGAAGGCATGCGGATATTTGCTGAGCCACCAGAGGTTTTGTTGGGGCGACGAAGATTATCTGAGCATCTTTGGTCCAGCGCAGCCAATTGAGCATAATGGTGGCCGCAATGAATGTTTTCCCTAGACCGGTAGGCAGTGCCACAAGTAAGTTATGGAACAAGCCTTTTTGGGCGATATTGAACTGGTAGTCGCGAGTCTTGCCCAAGTTGGTAGGGTAAACCCATGTGCCCAATGCACCCTGGTTTAACTTATGCTGGGTTGGTGGCTCGACCTTCTCGGGAGGAGAAAACAATTGCTCACCACGCACGGGTTGCGTCGCTAGGTTTCGCGAAGCCATATCGAATAACGTTGTTTGGTGAACGCCTAGTGGACGATTTTGGGCGTGGGAAGCGGCCCCAACCCGTGGGGTCGGGTTCACTGGAGGTGATAGAGAGAGGTCCGAGTCGAATGCATCGTCCGGGATATCATCAAAAAGATTAGTAGATTCGGAGGCTGGAACTGATGATGAATTTGAGTCTTTGCGAATGATAGAATCAGCGGACTTTGAGGAATCCTCCTCAAACGACTGCAACGAAGCCTCGATCGCAGCTTTCAAGTCTTCATCATCATTCCCATGCTCTTGCTCTCGCCCACTTTCCAGCCCTTGAGGCTCCGTGATCGTCCCTATCGTTGCGGGAATTGGAGAGGGTTTGGGATCAGGTTTCTTCCACCGCGGGCCACGAATCATCTCTGGGGGCGAAGCCGGTTGTGTTAACTGCGTGACGAATATGTTGCCCCTAGGGTTGGTCTCCTTTGGAATGAACACCTTGTACCTGGACTTCGGTGCCCTATCTTGGTCTTGGAAAAATAAAGATGCGTGTCCGGGCGACGAGGGCTCGTCGACAGTGCCATCGCTGTTTGAGTCAAGGCCTGACCTGGAATCATCGGTGTTGTCATCGTCCCTGGCGGCGTCGCGACGCGATTGTTGGCGGGGAATCCGGGTCAGTTTTCGCGCACTTAGACGACGCCGTTTAGGCGATCTGGGAGAGTCGTCATCATGAACCACAAAATCGTCCAAGCCATCGTCGAAGTAGTCGGACGAACTTCCATCAAGCTCCGACATGCCGGGGTTGGCCAGTTCCCAAGAGAACGATACGGGGCGCTGATCCCAAGGAGACCGCGACGCGAGGTATCACGAAGTCATGTGACAAGAGGACGTTGGCTGAGGCTGATCGACAAGGATGAGGGGACGGAGCAATATTGTTGTTTAACCAATCGGATGACGGTATTGAGAGAGAGAAAGTGTTGGAAATTTGGCTCATCTGAGCCCAATCGGGATCCATTATCATCCTTGGACCCCGGATTTCCCTCCGTCAGGATTATCCTCGAACCTTCTGGCCAAACAATAATGCAGCCTCCTGAATCAAGTCCAGCGTCTCCAGCAGCCACGGACACATCACATTGCATTGGCGCCTCGCCCCAAATCTTCTCGCTTCCACCTCCTCACAGGACCTTTGAAGCAAAATAATATGAAACTAATTGGAGTGGCCGTCCCCATGATCTCGATCTGCCACTGGCCTTCGCCCGAACCAGGGAAATGATCGGAGCCACGGCGAGAAACTGTGAAACTCAGCTAATAGCAGGGCGCCATGCGCGACAAGCCCGCTGGAGGTTTCAATAACAGCACCCAAAAAAAGTGCCTGAAGCTTTTCAAGGTTCTGATTCTTGGTGGAAATTGCTGGAGTCTTTTCGCTCGCGTTGCACCAGCTGCCAAATTTGGCCTGCCCTTGGTCCCTGCTTTGCTTTTTTTCGCCCTCGTTCGTTGTCTTGTCTTCTCTCTTCGCTTCCACTCTCCTCTCTCCCTCTCTCTTCCTCTTCCTCCCCATCGTCTCTCGTTCAAGTTCTTCGTCCAGCTTCATTCTTTCCCGTCCTTCTCAGTCCACGGTAACTCCGACGTCTGTCGTTTCTGACTTATCAAGATGAAGTTCACTCTCGTTGCCCTTTCCTCTGTGCTGGCCCTGGTTGCTGCCCAGGAGTCCTCTTCCACCACCTCTGGCGCTCCCGCCACTACCACCAGCATGACTGCTGCTGAGTCTTGCGTCCTCCGGTGTAAGAGCCACGATTTTGTCTCCAGACTTCGAACCCCATACTGACAAGTCCTAGGCAATGATGATGACCGCTGCTGCAAGGCCCAATGCCTTGGAGTTCCCTGCCCCAGTGACGAGATGGCCAACGACACCAACGACTGCGTTGCGAACTGCGACCAGGGCGATGGCTCTGAGGCTGACACCCAGGCCTACGCTCAGTGCCAGGCCCGCTGCTACACCACTCACTACTTCCCTGCTACCGTGACCGTCAGCAACGGTGCCTCCAGCACTGGCACTGACTCCACTGCCACCTCGACCGGCGACTCTTCTGACTCCAACTCGGATGACTCTAACAGTAATAGCTCTAACTCGGATGGTATCCCCCCCGGTGTTGGTTGCCTTTCTCCTTCGCGGTCGCTAACTGTTCTAGACTCTGACTCTTCCGACTCTGATTCTCCCAGCGGCACCTCCTCCTCGGAAGACCCAGAGGAGACCGGTGCTGCGGCCGTCGCCCAGATCAAGCTTGGTGCCTCTGCCGCTGGTCTGGCCGGCTTCCTCCTGGTTGCGTGGGCTCTGTAAGCGCCGTAAACCACCCATGGGGGGCACGCGCGTGATAGGAATCCGCGGGCGCGACCAGACAAGATTCATGGCGTCAGGCAGGACATGGTTGGAATGGATTGCACCGAACACAGTCTAATGGTTATCTACATAGTCTCTGCGTTATATTCTCCACTGTTCTAATAATCGTCTGATTTGTTCTACTTCGAGCCAGTTTGTCACATTGGCCTTTTCAGTTTCAGTGTTTAGGAGATGTATCTGTTGTCGCCTCTCCTGATAAGACGTAAACAAGGAGGGCCCAACTTGTCAGTTGGGATCTTTCAGGCAGGGCTGGAGCATGCCACGCCGATCACCGTTAACTATCATCTTCTCGAGGCGAGACACATGGCCGATCGGCCCCATAAAAAATGCAGCCCAAACACGACCGTCCCTTGACTCGATCAGTGGAGCAAGCGTTGGCTCTTTCAAGACATCAATCCTTTCCGACGTCGAGCAACGAGATCTTAACTTCTTATTCGAGAGAAAACCCAACCGCTTACCAATAAAATCCCCGTCTTCCAAAAATTCTGAATGTAACCTGCCCTTCCCCAACCCGACGCGTCAGACTTGAAGCAAGAAATTCACGCGTCATGCCACAAGATTCCACCCCACAGACAGCGACGGAGGGTCGCTCATCCGGTATCGCCTCGTTTCATGATTGTTGCCATCATCGTGTCTGTGAACATCCTTATTATTTTCGATGACGACGAAGAAGACGGCCTACGATGAGAAATATCTGAGCGACTCCCCTCGTCAACCAGATCCTGACTCCCACTCGCTGGCCGAACCCATTGACGCTGTCTACGCGCAGACATCGGCTCACTTCGATCCCCATTGCACCAAAGGGTGGCAAGGATAACTTAGGAAAAACTGCGGACGCAGACGCGTACAAGGAAGAGAAAATGCCGTCCGACAACGGAAACGATCCCGGGCCAGCAGGAGGGAGAGAGAAGAACGCGAACGTGAACACCAACGCGCCACAACTGATCACCTCCATCTAGGAATTCGTGATAGAGTGCATGAAGGATTACGACCCGAGCCATAACCCCGCGCACGTTCAGCGCGTCGTCGCCCTTGCGCTACGGATACTGAAATTCGAGCAGTCGCGAGCCGAACGATCCAAGGGGGTGTACGACGAACTCACAGTCCACCTTGCAGCCTTGCTCCACGATATCAGTGATAGGAAGTATCTCCCGGAGAACTCCGAGTCAGGTTCTTCTTCTTTCTCGATCCCTGCGGACAAACTCGTCGAGCATATCCTCCTCACACACGGCGCCGACGCGGCCCTCGCACACCGTGTCCAGACGATCGTCTCGCATGTCTCGTATACGACTGAGCGGAAGGATCCCGAGCGTGTTCGCCGTCTAATCGAGGAAGAAGGGTATCCTGAGCTTGCGGTTGTGCAGGATGCGGATCGCCTAGATGCGCTGGGTGCCGTAGGAATCGGGCGGTGTTTTACGTTTCTGGGTGCAAAGGGCCGGACTATGCTCAAAGAGGGGGAGAGGTGGGAGATGGACAACGCGATTCGGCATTTTGGGGAGAAATTAGAGACGTTGGAGGGGATGATGAAAACGGGAACGGGGAGGGAAATGGCTCGAGTGAGGACAGAAAGATTGGGGGAGTTCCGGAGGTGGTGGGAGGAAGAGATGGAGGAGGTCAGTTCATCTAGAACATAGAAATAGCCATCTGGGGGATTTACTGTCTATTGATTCTCCCTGGGATATGGTAAAACACATGATCCAAAACAACCAAAAGAATGCAAGGCTCATCGATCCAGTGTTGAACAAAACCTGAAAAAGCAACGCCGCTGTAGTAAAAGGGTATGAGTTCCTAACGTGGAGCGGCGAATATGAATAAGTTAGAGAACTTGAAGCAAACCCTAACGCCCAACCAATATAATGTCTAAGGTTCGCGTATTACTGACGTCTTCGAAGGAGATGCCGGATGTGACCATCTCACTGACTGTGGGCAGAATATCAGACCCGATCAACAGCGAAATCCAAAACCTCACAGTCGTCTTCAAAGAACTCATCCTCGCCGCTAGCTTGATGCTGCGATAAGCTGTGCTTCTTTTTCCTCCTCGTCGTGATCACCACCTCTTCGACATTACCAGTACCGTTGCCCACACTGATCAGGTTCTCGATCCCCCCAATTCCATGTTGATGTTCGTGCACCTCACCTTCGCCATCTTCGTCACTGCTAGCACTAATTCGACGAACATGCAGCTTGGAAATAGGAATATTATCGCCAAAGACCCACTGGCCCTCTGGAGCTGAGGCCGCGGAGCCGCCTGCTTCACCCATTTCAGAGTACGTAAACAGGTTGACCCTTTGATCTGTATGGAACGGCTGGTATGGGGTATTGGTTTCAAGCTCTGCCTGCGAAAGCGGCTGACATTTGAGCTTCGTTGAAGCGGACGGCCTTGGGTTAGACGATGGCAGAGCCAATGATGTGCGGACGGTAAGCTCTGGATTGAAGCTGCTCATACCCATGGGGCCACATGGACTTGACAAATTCGCAGGCAGACGGAATTCAAGCTCCTTAGCCCCAACCACGGACTGTGGCTGCCGTGATTTGGTAGGTAATATGGAACGCTTGATCCTGTACAACCGGAAATACCCATTTGCTACCAAGGCTAAGAATGGTTGTCCCTTGTGGATGGTCCAAGTGACACGCGACGCAGCAGGCTCGCGAGAGAACCCAGAAATGTGCAATCTGTTTTCACCAACATGCCGCAGAGTGTTCATCGTCCCACTTGCGGCAGCCCCCATTGACTTACTAAGACCCGCGGCGACTGCTTTGCCACCTATCCCGGCAGCGGAGGGAATTGCGAATCCACCCATGGCGGGGAACGCAGCACCAGCAGACGGTGCACGACCTCGCACGGCCTCGAATATGGGCTGTGTCTTCCCCCCTACAAGCTTGATCGCAGTGGAGAGAGGATTCGTATTTGACGATCGTACGTTGATCTCTTCAGTAGGAATATCATTCGTCGGTTGTTTGCCACGCGAATGTCGAGATCTGCGGAATGGAGGCCATTGAAAAGCACTTCGTGGGAGGTCAAAGACATGCACCGTGCCCTTGAGAGTGATGATGGCCAGGCGCTCCCCAGACGGTGGACACCAGATTACATCCACGATATGCGACTCTGTCAATCGGGAATACCGCGCAACCTGGCGCACACTCGTAGATAACCCCGCTAAGTCCTCAGCCAAGAAAAGCCCAGTACGGCAATACTTGGCTTGCATGAGATCCCACACATATTGCACGTCACCTTTCTTGCTCGCAGTCAGGAGCATCAACCCATTAGGTGAGAACGAGAGGAAGCTGCAACCATTCGGCACTTGAAACGTGGCGACAGGGTTGAACAGAATCGCACTTTTTGTGTCCCCTCCATCGTCCAGCCTTTTTAGATCTAGTATTGACACGAGATCTAGTTCCGCCGGCGAAGCGATTTGGGTCTCCTGAGCGTGCGTTGGAGGAAAAGCCCCAAAACCCTGTTGCGGAAATTCCATGGCTTGAGAACGGCGCTGTTGGGGGACCTGTTGCTGGTCCTTGTTCCAATAGTTGTTCCAGGCCTGTATGCCCTGATCACTCATCCAGCGAGCGCCTCGCACGAATTCCTGTGTGACACCTCTAGCTACCTTGTCGAGAAGGCTCTCACCTTCACCGAAATCGGTTACGCAGGTAGTCGCTGGCCGTGAGGGAGGACTACGCGTCTCGAGCCCGAATATTTTCCCCTGGACAAGAGGTGCTGGCACTATCCCACCAAGAGATGCTCGGTACGTGGCCGAAGGAGGTACGATTGCTAGCCATCTTCCCTTCAAAGCGAGGATTGGATTATCCGACCTGGCGCCTCCGTGGGGCGAGTCGTTTCGAGATCCATCAGGGTCTGTTGAGCTCGAAGAGGTTGAATACCGCCTCGCTTCCCTCGACTGGATACTAGTCCAAGTTTTTCCCAGGCACTGATACCTACTCGTACGATAGATGTACGCCTCTCCGCTAATACCAGATGCTATGACAAGATAACTCCCACTTGCAAGAATCTTCAGGTTTCCGGCAGGCGCGGGGGCATAATTTGCGAGTCCAGGAAGATTCTCAAAGCATGGGCTAGGATTCGTTGCGAAGAGGGTCGTGATGTGCTCTCCCATTCTGAGTGAATATACCTCAACTCTGGTTTGGTAGAACCGGGTGTCATCCCTAGTCTGGCGCTTCTCAGTGCCAGGATGTCGCCCAGTGGGGGCAGAGGGATCACTCGGCTCAGAGCCAGCAGATGACGCACGGCCATCATCTTCAGACGGGTTAGAGGGACCATGCACGATAATGGCGACATGGGGTCGGGATGCGGAAGCGAAGTCATCGTATGGTAATAATTTTGCCTCAACAACTCTGCCATTAAGCCCATCTAGTCTTCCTAGCAGGCGTGTCTTGCGATCTTCGATGGCCAGGACTTCCAAGGCACCGTCTGTACCAACCAAAAGAACGCTCGCACCTGTCCTCGATGATTTGAAAGAAGGGCTGGAAATCGTGTCGAATGCGCAGAATGAATACTGTCCATCATTTGGTAAGCGAGTTTGGCCGGATAATGACGGGATATCGATATCAGGCGCTCGATAGAAATGGGCTTGTGGTAAATGAGGTAGGGGTATCCTGTCACTAAAGGGACTGTTGACGGAATGGCTTTTGTGCCTGTCGACAGACTGCTGCTGGGACAATCCGCTGCTGGAGTGACCATTCCCGTAGCTCAAGGGCCTTGTCCTAGGGGGCGGAGAGGCAGAAGATGGATTGCTGAAACCACCTTTGTCCCGGCTTGTGAGGAAACCGCCAAAGGGGGACCCGCTCGCGACATCGTCATCGAAGCCATCGTTTGGTGGGCTCTTTCCAAAGGGAATGGACCTGGCCCAGGTATTCGTTCTAGAGGCAAAGTCTTGCTCAGGGTTTTCCCCGAGTGAGTCAAGCGCGTCTAGGACCGGCGATACAATGTTGATATTGTTGTTGTGAGGTTCCACAGGTGGATCAGGGTATGACGACGGGTCAACCTGGGACGGCGGTGATCCTTCTAGTCTGAGAGACCTGGGGTTAGCCATTTTATACGTCCAAATCGAATGCTGAGTTGGTGTGGACTCACAAGTCTTCCACGGGCGCCTTAGACGCCACCTTTGTCGCCTTATTCTTCCCCTTGGACCCGCTTTTGCTCTTTTTCTTGCTCTTTCCCCCAGTATCATTATCTGGACGTGTGGCACTTGTATCCTCCACGGGGTTGACGTCACCAAGAAACCGGCTCTGCTGGCGAAACAGGTCGTCCGAAGCTCCCGCGGGCATTCAAATGGATGGACTGCCTCGATGAGGCAGGATGTAATTTGCAAGAACAGCCGCTCTCAAGACCCTTCGACAAGGCCTGAGAACGGAAGGCCGACTGTATTGTCGGGATGCTATCAACTGTGCGCCTTGACAGTCCTTGAGCGCCGAGCCGCACCTGTAGACGCTTAAAAGTCGAGCTGTCAGTGTGGCTCGTCGAAGCCCGATTGTTTGACCTCAGGGGGATCTAACAGTAGTGTCCAGGATATAGAGAAAACAGTGATGTGGGGACGAGTATTCAAGAGTATATAGGATAGGCGGTTAAGTGGAAGAGGTCGAGAAAGCACGGGTATCTCGAGGGGTACCTTGGTGAGACGCGTCGATCCGGCGATGAGGACGACGCTCAGCTGAGCAGCTTGACACGCTTCGAAAGAAGCCCAAATGCAGTAGTAGATAAGTAGTTTCAGAGTTCACCGGTTGATCCGAGGAATCAAAGTCCGGTAGCAGGTCAGGAAGTTGGAGGAGGTTGAGAGGTCGATAGGCGATAGGCGATAGAGGGGTGATGGGGTTGGAGAGGGGGAGGGGAACCGGATCAGGTCAGGAGCAGACAACGATCGGAGGCGCTGGAGATGACATCGGCCGTGCTGGTAGGCTGACAAGTCTCACGCCTGTAATTTTCCCACGACTCTCGTTTTCGGGTGATGGGCTAATCATGTCATGAATCCATTTTTTGAGACACTGCGCCTCTGTCTTTGGATCTCGGTACTCGTGCCAAAGGTTCAAGTTGTTGTTTGGGGTTCCCATGACGAGACGCGGGGTGACGATTGGCTACTGAGGAGAATACAGAGCTATGACTGGTGCTGTAACATGACGCAGTCAGCGACAATACCTTTGTGACAAGATCTAAAACTTGGATAGCCCTTTGATGAGTATGTAAGGGACGGGAATCGAGACTTGGAGGGGCCTGTCATTATTAGGGCTTTTTATGATGTATCTACAGCGAGCTCTCTGACCTGTTTGGGCGAGTAGACGTCGAGGGCAATCGCAACAATACTCAAGGCCAAGTGCCAGCAGTGGACACACATGAGGGGTAACAGCCTGACAGGAATCAAACATGACAAACACCGTGGCATCCCTTATTTATAGATGTCCCATGGTTCCTGCTTACCTCTCCTCTGGTTCGTCTGCGCCGCCACCGTAGCGAAGCGTGCCACCACCTGAAAAAAAGACCCAAGAAGATCCCGTGATCTTGGTCACAGGTTGTTAGAGATCATTGCAAGGAGTCAACTGCACCCTGGCGCTGATGATCTGGTCAAAGTTTTATTCTCACAGTGTTTCAAGTTCCACCTGCAATGCACTGTACTATCCCAATAGGATGTGATTATGTGTCATTCATGCTTATTTGAGTACTAGTATCCCAGACGATCGTGTATTATATAGACCTGCTTCCGTCCCAGAAAGTGTTGTTTCGGCCAAGGTACAAGGAATACAAGAGTAGTAAAGAAGTACTGTTACAGGTGAAAAACATGCAACCCCCTGAAGCCATTGAAATTATTACCATGCACCCAGTTCCATCCGATATTATACAGTTCTCATGTCTTCTTCTTCGCAGCGGCTTTGGCTTTGGCCGCCTTTTTCTTGTTGCTATTGATCATGACAATTCCAATGAATGTCCCAACCACAGCCGAGCCCAGGAGAGTAAGGAAGACGGGGATGCGGATGGCCCATACGCGAGGGAGGAAGAAGGCGTGGAGAGGATGGCCCGGGTCGACAAATGGCTTGCAGAAATTAGCGACGCTTCAGAATTGTAGCACGGTTTTAAGAATGAGCATACCATGAGAAGGGTCCACGCCGTGTAGTAGAGGAAGATCGCGGTAGCTGCCAAAAGCATGGCGGATCCCACGAGTTGGCCGAGCTAGAAAAGTGTGGAGTCAGCATTCGAGCTACTTCATTGCCATTAACCGATCAAAACCCAAGTGGCATCCTCACCATAGTGACAAAGGGTCTCAGGCAGAGCACCAGGCAAACTCGGTTTCTTGAAAGCGGTTTAGTTGTATACGCAGCCAGGAGAGCCAGGCGGAGTCCTGAGGCATCACGTGACATTACGCGCTAAGACTTTCTCTTTCGCCGCCTCAGCTTTTGTTCTGAAAGACCCTCAACAGCTCGAAGTATCGGGCGAGCCCACGGCTTTTCTTCATTGAACTGAGGGAGCGAGGAAAATGTCAGATCCTGTGGTCTTACAGTCGGCAGTGCGAGTACCTACGCCTCCCCCAGGGGCTTCTTACTCCCCTCAACCTTCCGGGTCACGAAAGCGATCACCACCCTCTCGTTCACCTTCCCCCAATCGGCGACGCTCACCACCTGGTGACTCCCAAGGAGCTGATGGCGATGTGCCGCATCTTGATTCCGAGCGTGCGATCGAGCGAGAGCGCCAGTTGGTGGAACGACTTCGTCAACATGAGAAACAAGAAGCTGCAGGAAAACCGATGACGGAGGTGGAAAAGCAGGCCGCAGCCAAAGCAGAATACGAAAAACTCCTCAATATGCGGTCGGGAGGTACCTATATACCACCTGCGCGGCTGCGTGCTCTACAAGCGCAGATTACAGACAAGAGCAGCAAGGAGTACCAACGGATGGCTTGGGAAGCCTTGAAGAAGTCGATCAACGGTCTCATCAACAAGGTTAACGTGTCCAACATCAAGTTCATCGTTCCAGAGCTATTCGGCGAAAATCTTGTCCGCGGCCGCGGTCTGTTCTGCAGGAGTATTATGAAAGCCCAAGCTGCGAGCTTGCCATTTACGCCGATCTATGCGGCAATGGCAGCGATTGTCAATACCAAATTACCCCAGGTGGGAGAACTGCTGTTGAGCCGGTTGATCATCCAATTCCGGAAGGCTTTTAAGAGAAATGATAAAGCGGTCTGCATATCATCCACGACCTTCATCGCTCATCTGTGCAACCAGCAAGTCGTTCATGAAATGCTCGCCGCTCAAATCCTGCTTCTCTTGCTACACAAGCCCTCAGACGACAGTGTTGAGATCGCCGTCGGGCTGACGCGCGAAGTTGGTCAACATCTAGAAGAGATGAGCGGTCCTATTGCCCTTGCAGTGTTTGACCAATTTCGGAATATCCTACACGAGGCCGACATTGACAAGCGCGTGCAATATATGATTGAAGTGCTCTTCCAGGTGCGTAAAGACCGATACAAGGATAATCCAGCCGTCAAGGAGGAGCTTGATTTGGTGGAAGAGGAGGATCAGATAACCCACCGGATCGGGCTGGACGACGAGATCGAGACCCAAGATAGCTTGAACATTTTCAAATTTGATGCGCAATGGGAAGAGCACGAAGAAGCCTACAAGAAGCTGAAGGCGGAGATTTTGGGAGAAGGAAGTGAGGATGAGGACGAAAGCGATGAGGGTGACGAGAGCTCAGAGGAGGAGTCCGAAGAGGAGCGGCAGATGGACATCAAGGACCAGAGCAATACAGACCTCGTGAATCTGCGCCGAACGATCTATCTGACAATCATGTCCAGTATTGACTTCGAAGAATGCTGCCACAAACTGATGAAGATTTCGCTCCCAGCTGGATTGGAACCTGAGCTTCCTTCGATGATCATCGAAT
Organism: Aspergillus lucknowensis; assembly: GCF_044049455.1. NCBI lineage: Eukaryota > Fungi > Ascomycota > Eurotiomycetes > Eurotiales > Aspergillaceae > Aspergillus > Aspergillus lucknowensis. The sequence continues at coordinate 211,295 of NW_027263590.1, read as the reverse complement.
GTTGTTCTCAGGAGCGCACATACTCAAAGTTCTATGGCCTCATTGGCGAACGATTTGCAAAAATCAACCGCCTCTGGTCTGATCTTTTTGAGAATTCATTCGCCAAATACTACGATACCATTCATCGATACGAAACCAACCGACTGCGCAATATTGCCCGGTTCTTCGGGCACATGCTCAGTAACGACGCGATTGGCTGGCATGTTCTATCCATTATCCATCTCAACGAGGAGGAAACGACATCAAGCAGCCGTATATTTATCAAGATTCTGTTTCAGGATCTTGCTGAGCATCTTGGTATCCCTAAGCTGCGTGAACGCATGACAGATGAGATTCTGCGTCCCAGCTACGACGGGCTGTTCCCGCTGGACAACCCGCGCAATACCCGCTTCTCCATCAACTACTTCACCAGCATAGGTTTTGGTGCTCTCACAGAAGAGATGCGCGAGCACCTGAAAAACATGCCCAAACCCGCCGTCCCTGCCTTACCCCCTACTCGCGACTCAGACTCAGACTCTGTCAGCACACGCTCGTCTTATTCATCGCGCTCCCACTCATATTCCCGGTCTCGCTCCCCATCCTACTCCCGTTCGCCGTCCCCGCGCCGTGGCCGTCGACACTCGATCGGCCGAGGCAGGTCCTATTCGCGATCCTTCTCAGGCTCATCCCGCCGCAGCTACACCCCAAGCTCCTATACTGCCTCGCGTTCCAGGTCACCTCCCCTGCGGAGCCGCCGACGCCGTGTTTCATACAGTCGATCACCGTCTCGCACGCCTCCCCGCAGGATTGGCCGCAGAAGATTCGATTCCCGATCCCCCCGTCGAAGCCCCAGCCGCAGTCCCTCGCGATCGATCAGCCCTCCTCGGAGGGATAGTGGGAGAGCTCGTAGCTTCTCGAGAACGCCGTCTCGTTCTATCTCACCACCACCCCGCCGGGCAGTGCCTGGACGCAGGCGCTACTCGTCGAAGTCTCCCTCGCCTCCCCGGAGGCGCGTCCAGAGAAGCATATCCAGATCCAGATCTCCCTCACCACGGCGTCCGCCCGCGAGCCGCCGTGGCCGGGATTACTCCGTTTCTCGATCCCCTAGCCCGCGGGGCTACAGAGGGTACCGACGGCGGCGGAACTCCAGCTCAATATCTCGCTCTCCCTCTCCTCGCCGTCGACGGACGCCATCTTTAACACCACCTCGTCGGTAATTTACATTAGTTTCAAGTTTTAGAGCCAGACTGCAATTCGGAACGGGAAATCACATAGGGTCTAGCACAGTCAAGGCATGATGTATCTTATTTTAGCACACTACCACAACCTCATCAGTTGGGGCCATCATTCCCTTCAGCTTTGTTCAGCTCTATAACCAAAAGCATTCTCTAAAGTCATAAGTCATCCTCCTCCACCTCCCCCGCTTCCCAAACGCACCTACGACACAAACAAGCTCCTCCAAGCGCCCCCGCGGCCCACTCCCTCCTCTCCCGAACATCCAAGCCAATATCGCAGTAATGGTTCAGAATCTCCTCATTCTTCTTGACCCCTTGGCCCCGTCCCTTTTCGTCTCTCTCCTCCCAACCCCCTCCAGCCTTAATCCTCCTCCACCGGGCCCTCTCCTCTGCATTCCTCACAACAAAACAAATCTCCCCACCCCACTCCCACCGCACATTCGGATCACAGGAATGATTAGCCAGACACCAAAGCGGATGCACAGCGCAGAGTTCCGGCCCCCCATCCCACGTCGATAGCCTTCCCGACGCTGTACCCCTGAACTTCGCATAGAGCGTATTAAACACCCACGTATCATACCGATCGAGGGTGGCGTAGGGATCAAGCTCCATTTCCTCGACGAAGCGCATCGGTTGCAGGATGTTGAGCTGGAAACTAAATGGTAATGTCCCCTTAGTGGCGCCTCCGCTATCGGTATAATCTGCAGGAGTCTCGGGGACGAAGTCGCCCCAGATATATTTCACCTCGGGTAACTCGAGCGGGTGGATATCCTGCGTTGCTGCCATTGCCAGGGCGCGTCCGAGTAAGAGGAGGTACAGATAGTCAGCTTTATCATTTGGGTCGGGGATATCCTTCCCAATTGACTCGAGGTTCTCCATGAGGCCGCAGACTGCGCCGTGGTAGATAGCCTGGGCCCGGTCATGGCAGGACTGAGAACAGAAGATCGTGTCGGAGCACTCCTCGCAGGGTACTGGTGGATTCTCGTCCGAGAGCGGTGGGAGAGGTCCGTTGCAGGCGTCGCAGAGGTCGTCATGTAGACGGTTCGTTGCTGTTAAAAGGGAAGATTCGCGGAGAATGGTTTCGCCTGGCGAGAGGTCCTCTTTGGCGAAGAGGCCGAGCTGGATCGAGATATCCCCTTCCTCTTGTTCGCCTTGGGAAGTCGGACCGGGATGGAGGACGGGCAATGCGACAGCCCGCACCTCACACTTTGGAGCGATGTCCTTGAGACGCTCGTTGAGAAGGCTTAGTGTCTCGGGGGCCTTGCGGTTTGGTTCGTGGGTGTTCCAGGGATAGAGGATTCTCCGCGCGAATCCCTGTGCTTTCAAGGCGCTGGAGTTGATTTCTCCACTCTCATTCTTAGGATCTAGCCCTTTGGATGCGTAATATCCCTTCATTATAACGGCAACATGGTCTTCAAGCACTCTCCTCGCAGGTGCAGACGGACCCTCGTTCGACTGCGGCAACTCGTCTAACACTGCCAAACCACGCACGGCAAATTCGTAGCCATCACGGAAACATCCGCACCGTACGAGACTCCTCACGAGCAAGGCATACACGGGCCCGATCATGGCGTTGTATTCGTCTTCCGTAACAGACGCGTATCCCTCATCCTCGTCGTCGTCGTCATCATCATCATCATCATCATCATCATCATCATCATCATCATCATCATCGTCCTCCCGGCCATTCCCTTCAGCCACAAGTGGCTCTACCCTCCGCCTCGCATGAAACTCGCAGCCATCAGGATCAACAACAGAATCCAGCAGCGAAAGGGCGCGATATGCATCTGCAGATGCAAGATCCGGAAACCTCAGACGTTCGTGAACCATGCCCCGTTCTAGATGAAGGTGGGGGTTGTGCGGGTCTGCATAGAGCCGTGATGTGACTGAGGCACGCTCTTCAAGTGCTTCTTGCATGTTGACGCCGCTCACCGGAGGCTCTTCCGACGCAGGAGGTTCTGTTGGTCTTTCCACCCTGGGGCTTGAGTAGCTTATACCTATCCGAAAACTTAGCAGAGTCCCGCGGATCTATAAAATCCCGACAGGCGTCGTCGTGAACACTGACGAGGGATGAAGAAGTCGATAATTATGGATCAATTGATTAGACCCTCTTGACCGCCTAGACCAAACTAGAACGAGCCTGCAATAATTGTTAAATATTCAATCTGAACTTGGAGGCCTCCGTGCTCCTCGTCGCAAGGAAAATTCAGGCGGGATGTCTGTAGATTAGTCATGATTTATGCCTTCTTATTCAGCATTGTGCGCATGTGCGTCTTGACTTGATGAAGCTCAACAGTCTTCAGGTTATTATCGGAGTGCGCTATTACGAACAAATAAAATGGAGTCCCTGTCTTTGGATGGCCGGATAACTCCGAAAGTATTCGTCTGATGAGGGGAGAAGCCGTCCCGACCTTGTCTCCAGGCCCCAAGTCAAGAGTTGTGGGGGGAGGTCGCTTTGAGCCAACAACACCTTTCTCCAGACTCAGAGGACGGGAACTCAGGAGGAAAAACCCCTGTCAAAGCTCCAGTGCGGTGGAGCAGCGCCTCCCAATGACATGTCCCGGCTGAAGCTCTTTGCTCTTTTGCAGAGGGCAGGAAGGCCGTGACGTTGCTGCTGGCGAGTCCGCCGCTCCAGCAGCCAAGCCACTGACGTCGTCAGGGCCGAAGATCCCCTTGCAAGGGAACGAGGAAATATGACGGGCACAATCGCACCATGGTTGATTGCGAATGCTCTTTTCCCCCGTAAACATCGCCCGAAGTCTCTTTACAGAGGGATGGAAGCAAGGTAAGGTTGCGAGAGAAAAACTATCTCTTTGGAATTCAGGCAATCTATGGGATGACAATCTGTATCTACCACAGTAAAGCTGCCCTGCCACGCTACTGACGTCACTCACATCATCTAAAACCCCCCCGCGTCTGTTAATAAACACCGCTGGAATACGTCGAGAAAAGGGGACACTCACGCTGCAGTTCTCATCCAACACAATTCGCGCATGCTCGCCTGGCACTAGCCCGCCCTGTTGCTCTCGCACGGTGGCTGCAAATTGCGCCAGCATGTGTCTCTGTTTTCTAGTCAGTGTTGACCAGAACGGTCATCGCGAAGAGGGGGCTTACGGTAACGAACGCATCACTCATCCCTCCTTGTCGCTGGACGTCGTTCTCACTCATAATTCGGTAGCTGTCGTGCATACACTTGGCGCTCTTTAGGCCACCATAGCCCGAACCGAGCGTATTGGCAGCGTTGTTAGGGTCGAGGATGTTGACACCCCCACGGGCATCCTCTTGCGCGCGCTGGTCGGGCGAGAAGATCTTGATCGTGTCGTCAATTCCGGAAGCCGCAATCATGGGCTCATAGGGATGCCCTGCAACAGAGAACGTGTTAAGTTCGAAATTGCCCGAGACACCCCAAGCTCACTTACCTTGGACAACGTTCACTACTTCATCGTCACCCTTCAGAATGTTGACCAATTTGCACGTGTCGCGCTCCCAGATGAACAAATGGCCTGAATCGCTTCCGCTCACTACGTATTCGTCGTTCAGCCCGAAGAAATTACAGTCCTTGATGGTTTTCACGTTGCAGTGACCGCGATAAACCCTAGTATGCGGCGAGCACGGAACGTCCGTTTCCACCTCTTCTCTTGTGCCCCTATCCAAGCCGTAGCTTTGGAACAGGCGCTCTGCGGCATCTGATTCGGAATCGTCATCTTCATCGTTATCGTCACTCTCGTCCTCGTCGGCGCCATCCTCGCTATCGTCTCCCGAGTCGTCGGAGGTCATACCTGTTCGGTCGTTATAATCATCTTCTTCGCTCGCGGTCTCGGTCCTCATATCGGGCGTGCATGTGCCCGGCTCCCTCTCAATACTGAATGTTGGGTGGAGTTGGTGGCCAGTGTCCCGATTGATGGTCAGACTGATACCTTGAATCGCTTCTTCTTCAATATTCGCCTCTGTGTCATCCTGGGACCTCTCGATTTCCATTTCCGAGTCCGAGTCATCCCCAATCGTTGTATTGAGACCCCCAAAAGCCCGGTTGACGTACTCGAAATTTATCCCGGCCCCTACTTCCATCAAGATACCCCGACCGACCTCCAGAAGCCAGAAATGTGCTAATGTTGACGGGTTGGTGGCCGTGGGATTCGACCCATCGGACGCTCCGTTAGTTCCACTCGAGAGGGCGTCCCCAAAGGCAGCCACTGCTGCACGCTGAGTGGGGAAGAGTATACGTGTCGAATCATACTCAAATCTGGAACTATCAACATTGACCACGGGCGTGTCTTCCGCCAGTTCGTGTAGGTACGGAATCATTATCGTTTCGAGAGCGCTGTCAGCAGCATTTTGCGGCAATGGAAATCGGCGTCGATTGCGTCGATTACCGGAGCCACCCTTGAACCCGGAGAGGACAGCTCCTCGACCGCCCTCAATGAATAGTATTATGGCCTTCAAAAAGTCATATCCAAACTGCTCTCTTTCGGTAATAACATTATCCTCACCCGGTGCAGGCCCTATTTGCTTGAACTTTTCGAGAGCATCTTCGTCGACTCCGAAATCCTGGATATCGCCCCCAAGAGCACGAGCAAGCGTACCAGCAGCTTGCACGAATCTGTAAGACGATTCCCGATTGCGGCGAAGAGTCTGCTGAACGCGCACAACATCCGGAGTCGGGTTTATAGGGTACCCCCAGGTTCGCATCACTTCTTCCATCTGAGGCAAAAAGGTTAGCGCGAACATCAGCGCTGACGAGAACGCGTCTCGGAACGCCGTAACGGAGGCCGCTTCACGAACGGATGCCTCGAGCGAGAAAAGAGCTTTGCGAAGTTTGACAAGACCTTTGGCTATGCGCAAACTCAGTCTTTGTGCCTCGTTAAGCACGGAATACCTCGCTTGTTCCATCATTTCCGCTGAAGTCATACCTGACGTCGTGGAACGCTCGTGTAACAAAGACGGCAAAGAGATATTCTCCATTTCCCCATTCCCATATCGGACACGAAATGCTAGCTCTCCGTTTCCTTGGGCCGCTTCGCTTCGCCGGGACCTGTGTCTACCGTCGCTAGACTGCGAGGATTGTGAAGTTCCATTTTGGCGTTTACGCTTCCTTTCCTTTGAGCCCTGCCTCTTACGTGAGCGAGATTTGTCCCGGATCGAAGATCGACGTGTCTCGGTCTCTAACGCGTCGGGACCCCGGATCAGGTCGAAACTGTATATATGGTCGCCGGACCAGCTCACAATCATCTCATTGGGGTTGGCATTACTGATCTTACACGCTGTGATGTGTCCTTTATAACGTGACTTGGTCCGCTCTTTGCCGTTCGGCGCAAACCTTCGCACGCACCTTGTCGCCTGACCCATCAGCTCTTCTCCGTGGCTGCTCCCTACCCCAGGGGAAGAACCAGGATCGCCCCGTTCAGTCGAAATATCACGCCCCAACATACGTCGGTCATGAAGGAAGCAGTGTAGGTGGGCCCCGCCCAATGCAATGTAATGCGGCTGACTTGGAGAGCAAGATATAGTGTTCAGATCAAGTCTGTGTCGTTTGTACGATATGAGCGGAGGGGGCACGTTGGTATCATCGTGGCCCAGCCCTGAGCGGTGGGTCATGTATAAAAGCCCACCTTTAGGCTTTGGATATGCAGAAGAAGGTAGGCGCAGATCCCATTGACGGACTTCGCCATCTTCGGAACACGTCAGGAAGAGATGAGGAGACGATTCTGTCACGATACGCTTGACGCGATCTGCATGGCTCCGATAGATTCGTGCGTTGGTATTTCCAACACCAAGAGATCGTGCATTGCCGAAAAATTGGTTCAAGTGTTGGCTCCTCACTTGAGCAGAGAGAAGCGGTGGTGCACCCTGGGAGCCATTCCGGCTGGAATGCTCAATGTCAAAAACCCGCACCTGAGAGTCGCCCGCTGCAGTTACCAGTGTTCGATCGTCTGAATGGGGCATAAAAGCGACGGAGAAGATATTCCCGGTATGGCCGGTGAAGACGCTGGTGTTGAGGGTAAAAGGCGCAGTGGACGACTCTGGCTGGTAGGCATAGATATTCAAATGGAAGTCATCCGAGCCCGACGCAAGAAGTCGACCGGACCGCGACCAGCTGCAAGGCATCAGTTCCCCGAATAAGTGAGAATCAAAACGCGCCAGTGGAGGGCCCGGTAAGTAAATCCCGAGAGTATACATACCTCAAAGCATTGACACATCCAGTATGTCCTCCAAGCTCGTTGACAATATCAAGATCCCCGAGCCATTCTTTGGAACCATAGAGGCCGCGGATGCCAGCCGTCGCCGAGAGCTCCCCGGCTTCCCGGCGCCAGATGCGGTCGTACAGAGACCTTGGCATTTCCGGAATGGCGGTGGGCGAAGGAAACTGCTCTCTAGAGTGTTCGAGCCCGAAACATTGCGTGCAGCGCCAATTGCACCCACCGGTCTGCCAGGGCGACGTCTGGCGATGTGGTGCGAAAACGGACAATATACAATATTATTGAGACACCTATCAAGGGGACGACGAGGCCATGCGCAAGTGACAGAAAAATTTGATGAAAAAAGGCAAGGCAGGGACACCGCTGCGGTGGTTTAGAGATATCGATTGTGGCGCTTTCCTGCCGACTCGGGTGGGGGTGGCAGCGGAATGAGATCAAGAGGGGGTCACGGAATTCATTTGGGGGCGAGAAGAGAGCTTGATTTGCTTAGTTTGTGAGGAGGCACTGGCAGTCCGCAAAGGGAGGCAAAGAACTCATCAGAAAGGGAAGGGAACACGGCGAGAGAGGGAATCGAGCAACTGAGAGAAGAAGTTGAAATGTCGCATGAGAGGAGATCCACCCAGCCCAGAACTGCTCGACGCCTCAAGACTGGCAGTTGACAACCAACTGGAGCGGCGCTGGTCTGGAGTTGGTTCAGGCTAATGTGACACCAAATGATGGAGGCTCGAGACTGGTTCTCGAGAAATCGGCGTCCAACAGTTTAAAAGACGGCCCAAGAGTGCGGAACTGCCGACCATCCTGGAAAAATGCGAGAACGCCTCAAAGACACTGATGGGGATGGTCCATGGATGGTGGGAGATCCAGCCTGGAGCCGTCCTTTGGGGGGAAGCGGTGATGTCACACTCGTTGCCTGTGGCCTGCTTCCCAACCTTTTCTCGGCGGCTCCATCGCGGTCTGGACGGAATCTCTCACCCTCCTTCGCAAGGAAGAGGGGTTAGCCAAACAAGGACTTCGCAGAGGTGATTTTCTGGACTCTGAAAACCTGAAGGATGGCGTTTGTTGCAAGCCGCACTTGCAGCGACCCTCGACTTCCCATGACGGCAGTTGACAGCACGCGTCCCCAAAAAAGTGGTGCTGAGTCAGGCCCTGGCCCTGTGCCTCACAGGCCCACTCGATGCCAGTTAAGTAAAGTGTCAAAGAACGCCCCCGGGGCCGGGCGCCACGATTACTCAAAAAGCATTCCCAGGTCGGAGTTCTTTCCCAGCTCGCCTTTTGCGCATTTTCAAGTTCGAGCCGGCAATTCCTGAAGTCGCCCGCAGCAAACTCCCGCAATTTATTATTTTTTTTTTTTTTTTGATCCCTATCTAATTCTCTTCTTGATGCTAATCTTTGTTTGCAGACCAGGTTAAAAATCATATCACTTCGTTGCACAAATGTCCAACAACTGGCAGAGACCCTCCTTGCTTCGGTCTGGGAATGCCCTTCGCTCACCTCTTGCAACAAGCAGCCATGTCTTGACCACATTACCCATTCGAGAGGCGGAACAATCCGTCCTTTGGGAGCCAAAGGATGTTCAGGCATTCGGCTCACCACCCCTGCTGTTCCTCGTGCTACTGATGGCATCCGACCTGCAGACTCCATCGAATACGGGTCGAAAACATGTCAGCCGCTTGCCGACCGCCTGTACCGCGTCAACCGTCGGGTACAAATCTGCGGGACGAAGACTGGAATAATCTTGGGCTGGCTTGACTCAATCAGGATTGCATTGCAGGGTGAGACGGGTGCTGAACCAGCATTCAATCCAAATGACAGGCCATCCTCCGTTCCGTGAGGTGGATGGACGCATCGATACCCAATAGGGAAGGATATTCTGCAAAAACAGGTTTTTTGTCTTGCCATGGTCACTCAAAACCATAAATCAGGTTCAGCCGAGGCGTCTGCCCAGTAACGTGCGAAGGAAGTCCTTCGTGGTGGCACTAATAGCAAAAAAAAAAAAGGCTCAGAAGACAGGTTGTTTCCCCGTTTTCTCACAGACAAGATCGATCTTGGAAAGATTGGTACTCCTGAATTAAACTGTCATGACTTTGGGGATGATCGTCTCCAATTTCCGGTTCTCAGGATCGCTTTCGGAGGATTCTCGCGTGGCTGCATCGCAATTAATTGCTGGGCCAGCTGACTAACACCCGTTGTCTCAGATTTCACAATGCTGGCTTCGATTCTGCGAATGGCACTCAGCTCTTCGACCATCAACCCCATCAGGTCACCCAGGCCTTTGGCAGTTCGAAATAGTGCAGAACCGTCGAGCGCTTCCACCTCTCCGAAGCCTAGGATGTCAAGACTTTGTAGCTGCCTCGATGCCAGTTCTAGTTTCATAATCAAAGCAGTGGTATCCTCCTTCCATCGGTGGTCAATAGGGTCAATGAAAAGCGCGGAATCCTGTCCTTCTCCGTATGAACTCCTGGCTGCCTTGATCTCCTCGACTTTCTGAAGCCAGTTCTCAAACTCTCGAACGGCTATCGTGTACCGTCCGCCCCGGCTGTCGCCAATATCATACACTTCCTGAGCAATCTGCGATAGGAGTTGGACTTGTTGTGCAAACCCTTGCTGCCCGTTGTGCTCGCGCGAATTCTGAAGCCAGTCATGCAATGCCTGCCCATTAATTTTCCTTTGTGACTCTTTCTCCACGTCCAGGATTGCTCTGTAATCTCTGGCTACCGAAATGTATTTGTTCTGTAATTGCTTCTCGGCATCATTTTCCCAACGGTTGCTATGCTGCAAAGAGGATTTGTGAAAAAGACTCAGCTGTAAGAGTTCAGTCTGCAGCGCCGCAATCTCCGGCCATGATGAAGGTATCAAAGGAGGCCGATCGGGAGTCGCAGTGACTGAGGGCGTTGGGGTTGGTGGCTTTGGGGTTTTCTTCGGGGTGTAATGCTGCTGGTATGTATTGAATTGGTTTCTCGACCTCGACGCTCCTGCCACGGATGGTGTTTGAGGTGTTTTAGGGGTGTTTGGCGTAACAACTTGGCTTCGGTGCCTTGTATGTCCCCTCGCTACCGTCGGGGTCGCAGTATTTGAATTCGGCGGTTGTCTCAAAGACGACGATCGAATTGGCCGAGGAGGGGGAGGCATCTCCATTTTCTTCGGGGACGGTGGCCGCCCATTTTGTTGTCTGTCATTCTGCTTGACTGGGGATGTTGGACCTCGTCCAACCGTCCTTGTACTTGTGGGTATGCCGCCGGACTTAGCAGAGGATGGAGTTTTTAATTGACTCGGTTTGACAAGGCTTTGGCGCCGGGATGGAAGCGCGGAGGGGACCGTCCTTGGGGTGATTTGCTCAGTTTGTTGTGTGGTGGCGGAGGAAGGCTTCGGGTTCGTTAGTGAGCGTCCCACAGAAGCAGGCTTTGGTACATGTGTTAGAGAGGTATGGATAACTACATGCAGGGGATACCGCTTTCGAATAGTTGGGAAGATTGAGTCTTGACCTCACCTGTTTGCGAGGATCGCGGCCAGGAACCAAACGCGTGGGGATTGGCATCGTCTCACCCGGTTCGGAGCTTGAGTGGAGAGTTGTGTTGAAGCCGGAAAATTATAAGAATAGAGACAAAGATAAGGGTAGGGAGCTGGGGTCTCTTCAAGCCCAGTGGGTGATTGTGAGTCCGAGTTCAGTTCGGCAGAAGCTGTCCACGGGTCCCAGAGGAAGCTTGGCATCGTCAGCTGCATCACCCAAGCAAAGGAAGGCACATCCACGTGTGGCCGTGGTAAGCCACGACGATGCACCTGGTCGCCGCAGATCGACTACTATTCATCAGCTGTTAGAACTTACGCCATTCTGGTAGATTTACCGTCGACTTCATGCCTAAAGTTATCAGAGGAAGGACTCGATTACTCAAGACAACACACCCCTTCAGTGCGTAGGAAGAATGGCCGGTAGAATTGTGCAACTGGTTATACATAAACCCAATGCCGACCATGATAAGTCCATAGTTGAGGACTCCGAGTTCAACCTAATAGTCGAGGTCCGCATAACCCTATTCTATCGTGCGTAACGGATATGGGTGAATGTATGGAGCGTCAACTGTTTAAACCAACCAATCTTCGTTCGAAGACGAGAGACGTATAGTCGAGGCCTTAGAAGCTCGAAGCTCGTAGATTTACAAGCTACCTCGTCTTGGAAACGCAACACCCTCCACGGCCGCGTAATCAGTAAACCAGCTGACTTTTTCCCCTGCGCCCTGGTTGACCAGGGCAGATGGAAGGTCCCTTCCCTCCTCCGCATCGAAAATTTGCTTCATAATATCCTTCTTCCCACCACCCGTGGCAACGAATGCAATGTTTACAGCATGAGTGACGACAGGCAGAGTGAGGGTAATACGCTTCGGTGGCGGCTTGGGGGAATTGCTGATCGCAGATACCCATGCGTCCTTCTCTCGCAATAGTTCGTGGCCAGGGAAAAGGCTGCAAGTGTGGCCGTCCGGCCCGCAGCCGAGAAGAATGAGGTCAAACACGGGCAGTTTGACACTGTCTTTGGCGGCGAAAGAGCGCATCAATTCCTCCTGGTACAAGTCCGCGAGCTCCTGAGGATCTTCGTCGTTAACATGGGTCGCGTCGATTGGGTGTACTTTGGGAGAGCCCAGTTCTGATGGGATCTTGCTGAGAAGCTCATCCTTCAAGAGACGATAATTACTATCCTCGTGATCAAGAGGGACTGCGCGCTCATCCGCGAAGAATATTTCCCATTTTGAAAACTGGGCGGTATCTTCCGGAGTCCCTTCGCTGGGCGCAAGAAGCGCTTTGGCGAGAACAGCAGGAAGAGAGCCTCCAGAGACTGCGACGCGAAAGGCATCATGGCGGCCCAGGGCGGAGTTTTGATGACGGAGGACATAGGGCCGCAATTGCTTGGCCAGAGCGCTGGTGTCCGGAAAGCTGTAGAGGTTGGGTGCTGGACCAGGCATGGTGATGGGTTTGGTTCCCGCAGTTTCGGCACGTCTTTTTCTCGCGCAGGTTTCGGAAAGACGGAAGAGGCGGCTTGAGCGCAAGGGACGGTGGAAAACGAAATCAAATCGCGATTCCAACGATACTGAGGGGGGAAGTGGTGGTGGTTTCGGTCAAGGGCAAGAGTGGGGTGGCGGGGCAAGATCCACGCTGGGCCTTCGGGCTGCGAGAATGATCGTTCAAACCTGGGACATGTAACGATGATGGGAATTTCTCGAGACTTCAAGTTGATTGTGAGCACGCTAAGAAAAATCAGTCTCCTTGAAGGAAATAACAAGAGGTCAGTCGTAGTTTTTGGCGAGGAGCTGCCAAAGAGCAGTCGCGACTTGCCCTCAAGTCGAGGTCATCTCCGGGCCATCCCCAACCGCCTCCCGATGACGTCGATCGCGTTACCGTGAGGGGAAGTAACAACCACAGGCAGCGCGCTTCATCATGGACGGCGGACCGAGCATCCGGCGATAAGGGGAACCTCTCAACCAAGCTCATGCAGTAATTGATAGACGGTCAATTAAACCGTGATCCCTCTCAGAGCCCATGGGAGCCAAAGACGATTTTGTAAACGACTTGTTCCCCTCAGAGAGTTGGAGAGAGCAGCTGCGATGATGTCAGAGACCCTTCTCAGACTAGGCCTTCCAGCGGACCAGGAGAGCTGTTTGTCTCGATCGTGTGATTGCCAACGTCGAATCACGAAAAAAATAACATGTAGATTGTCGTTTCACTCCAATACGGAATCGCCGGCGTCACCGGATCATATGCCCTCACATTTTGGTCCACGTACATTCCACTCTCGACGGGTGGACCGCAAGTTTATGCACTGTTACAGCATTCCGCAGGCCCCTCGAAGCAATTATACTATTTCTGGGTTAAACTGTCGCACCTCCATATTAATTCTTGGGGCAACGCCGAGGTCATGCAGGACGAAGATTGGCTCAGTGCCTGCCGATCGAGGTGACGGCTCATTGAAATATGCGACCTTGTTCGTCTCCAGTGGCCATGCCCAAACACGGGCCTTTCCGTCCTCCTGTTCTGATCTTCCTGCAATGAGGGGAACTTCACCTCCGCAACCGCAAGAGAACAGGATCCAAACCTCGCTGTCCAACAGGGGAATGAACTGGAGCTTTTTTGGCTCGAAGTCGAATGAGGGACCCGAACCATAACAGGGACGGAGTCCTCTTCAAGCAATCTTTTCACGTGCAGCCAAAAGATGTCATCATTGGCAATGATTGTTATCAGTGTCCAAAGGATTGACGGCAAAGGATTGTCGGCGAAATCGGTAAATTGGCGAGAGCGGTGCCGCTGGTGATATCGAAAATGTCTCCACCTCAGGCTCTTTTCGATTCAAAAGAAGAGAAGAGAGCTCGGGTTACTGTTGCCCTGGCTCAAAACACTTGTAGAATTGCCCTGTCGAGGTCTCCACGAATTTGTCCTTTGGGATGTCAGTACCCCGCACTCCAGAGAAGCAGAGCACGGAACGTGTTCCGCAGAGTCGCGATCCCCATCACGATCAAATCATCTGCTCGAGCTGTCATGAATCTGTTTCCATGGTGCATGAGAAGCCACAGCTTGAGACCCTGCGGACAATTTGGAACGGAAACTCATTCAACCAATTAAACGGGCCGGTAAATCTCTCGAGCTCTTGCGAAGAACACGAAAGACCACCTTGAGACGACCGAAGAAATTGGGCGGTAAAGGTATCGAAGGAGAGCTTCTTCAGGCGACTGCGCAGCCCCAAAAAAGAAGAGGAGTGAGAATCGCAAAGAATCATAATGATCACAAAGGAGTGCGCGTTGTGCACGAGTTACGACAAACTAGATTTTGAAACGCCCAGCGCTCGCAAGCACCAGCTCTGCGCAGCCGCCAAGTTTCACTCAAGTGAGGACCCATGGGTTTGAGGTAATTATTGGATGACTGCGAGACTCGTGCCTCTCGCCCAAGGTTCCCACATATTCAAGCCCGTCTTGCCCAAGATAGCATCATGTATTGAGCGTTACGGCTGCTTTGGTCTTCTGTTAGGACGATGAGGTGAGACGAATGGTGCCGTGTTTGTTGCAGCTGAGAAGAGAACACAGCCACCAGGATACGAATACTGTCAGCAGGATGTGATAAAAATGAGGCCATCAATTATCAACCTGATTTAACACCATACAAATCGCGCATGGCCCGACTGACTCATGGCCCGCAGTAATCCAAAGAGACCCGTGCGAAGAGAAGGGAGTGGGTTGAGCAGCCGAAGAACTGATCCGATCGATAACCAAGGATAAGTTACTTCTTGTTTCCCCAGAGGTAAGTGGACAATCGTGAACGTTCGAGTTCATCCTCGTCAGTCGTGACGACATGACCACGACGACGAGAGGAAGATTCTCCCACGGCCATCCCTGCGACGATGAGTGTCTATCACCAAGTACTTGCGCAGATTAAGGTCCAGTCACAATAATAATGACAATATCCGCCCTTCAGCTTCACATCCTTCGCGAATCCATCGGGACAACCCCAGGGAAAGATAAGCAGCTCCCCACGTTTTGCTGATTCACAGCTAAGAACCAAGGATCATTTCCAGAGGGTTCATTTTCCATCCTCCTCCCATGGTTGACAGTGGAAAGCTCTCCGAGTCTGTCTGGAACGAGGACAGCCGAGCCTCGACCTTGAGGCCAACTGGGGCTTCAAGCAAGTTCAGCTGTTCGACATTTATCAGAAATATTCTGATTTTGAATTTTTCACCCGCTTGGGTTTGTTATTCAATTTTCGAAGAAAAAACAGGCTGTCCGTGAATCCTTGAGCTCCTTGGGCCGACCAGGGTGGGGACAAAAACAGGGAGGGAAAAAAAAAAAAAAAGAAAAAAGAAAATGGAAGCCTGAAGGCAAGTGGGTCGATCTGACCCTGAAACTTTGCTGGTCAAAATCACATATAGGTCCTCAGCTTCGCCCTGTCCGGTCACCCTCCCTAACCACACTGGCCTTTACCAGTCCCGGGCACTTTGCCTTCTTCCTGACTGGCAACCCATCCGGAACACTACGAGAACACCAACCGATATAACCGTGCCGACCCTCCCACCTATCTGCGTTCCATCCGCTCGAACCCTCTCCACACATCCACCACCATGAGCTCCTCCTCCGTCCAAGTCCCTCGCCCGCCCTCCGGCACTGGTAAGGACATGGGTACACACACCTCGACCGGCTCAACCGCTAGCTCCTTGAGCTTCGACATCGTCCGCTGCTCACGCTGCCAGCGCTCCATGAGTCTCGAGAACGACTCCACGCCCGGCGTGGTCCGCTTCGGAATGAACTCCTACTACTGCAGCCGCTGTGCCTCCATGGTGGGCTTTGGCCGCTGAACCCAAACCGAATACCTTCAACGCCTTATTATTACCAAATCTTCCCCGGAGAAACGAAAGCAACCGCCAACACCAACGCGTATTTCCCCTCTCATCCTACACACATACACACGCCACGTACGTACGAGCGTACCTACGGTGTTGGGAAAATATAACAGGCACCGGCGCCTTCATGGTCCTTGGATGGTCTTCCCTCCACAACGCACCACACCATTCCACTTTGACGATGTTTTCGGAACATTCTCACTGTGCTGGCGCAGATTGGCCTCGAGAAGGCCCGATCGCGATCGCAATGGCTGGTCCTGTCAAGCCCACCCACCAACCGATTTCGCACATGCCGGACGAAGACTGCGACGGTGCAGTGCACCCTGCCGACAATACAGCTCTGGAATCGGAATTACATCACGGCACCAGTCTGCAGCAAATTGCACTTGTTCGGTAGCTTGGATGCGGCCTTACTCGTACTCATATCGACTGCTCCCTCTCACCAATGGATCTTGCTACGATATTTGTCTTGCGAATGAAGGCTTGGAGTTTTCTGCTTCCTCTTCGCTTATTTGTATTATAGCAATGGTTTATCTTCAACTCTGACTGTCTTTATCTTTCAATCTCGCGTCTTTGGCCACTCTTTCGTTCTCTCTACAGCACAGTTCCCGACGCCACGAAATGGTGGCGAGCTCAGACTCCAGCTTCATATTCATCTCCCTTGTCTAGCGTTTCAGAAGTAAATTCGTCCCCAATAGTGGGAGATCTACTGAAATCCACTCTGAGATTTCAAGGTTCAAATAGCCAATGCCAAGGGGGCGTCAGTGCAGATTTGAGATTCGTAATTTCCCCATCGGGGAAGACACTCTGTCTATCATAATGTCAGTCAGCCTCAACCCCAGAGATCCTCGCTCGCATGCCCACGATCATCACCACAAACCGCGTTGATCTCCCTTCAGCAGGACAAGGAGTTGAACCGGTGCGCTGGTGCTGCATGGGGTTCCTTCCCATCATTATGGTGAGTACCTGGCATTTACTCATGAATTCTTCAAAGCGGTCACTTTTTCCCTTCGACCGACTCTCCTCTCTCCATGCACTCCCGTTCCCCACTTTGCGAAGAAAAAAAAATTATCTTCGGAGGCACATGCAACCCCGCGGTGGATAAAGCGCATCAGTGTGACTCAAATCTGGGAACGCCAAAAAGGTCACAGCACATGTCGCGCCAGGCACGACCAAGGTCGATCGATGGATCCGGCTCGTCGAGTCGGTCGTTCTCTGGATCTTTCGAAGTCGAAACCGGAAGACGTGGCCATGTTACAAGAGATTGACGACGGCTGGAGGAGCAGACAAGAAATTTGCTCTTCCACGAGTCCACCTCGCTCTCCCATCTCTCTGCCCCTTGCCGCCGAGTGTCCCAAAAGTCAGGACTCGGGGGTGGAGACCAGGATCGCAAGTTGGAGCTGGAGCGTGTCCGAAAACAACAGCGCGGTTCGTCAACTGACAGGTGGTTCGTGCCTGGGTCGGGTCAGGCAAGCCACCATGGGAAGCGCAACAGCGTCGGAGGACGCCGTCACACCGGGCCTTCCCTGGTCTGTGCCCTGAGTCGTTGATCGAGGATGACCTTGTCTGAGGACCAATGGTCACTGGACAGGCGAAACACCACCGCCACGAGAAGAAGAAAAAAGCAAAGAAAGCAGAGAGCCCCTTTTCACTTTTTCCATGCTGAGATTTTGGAATTCCGGCATAACGGAGCGGACGCTGATCAGTGGGTCGGCAGACCGTCGAACAGCTTCGTCTGGAGGATGTGTTCGTTTCATGTTGTTTGCCACCAGAGAGGAATAATTCCTGAGCAGACTTTTCCCATCCTATTGATTTTTGGCTTGGGACCCGGTTCTTGGAGAGCGTCACGGGAGAGAAGGAACGTGGCAGGTGAAGAGATGACCAGCGGAGTTCGGCGGAGAACCGTCTCCAACAGAAAGACAACTGTTGTCAAACGAGTTTTCGTGAGAATGGTACAACGTGATGTCCCCGAAACATGTGATGTCTTCTCGGAAAAGATTCCTGAACATTGATGAGCGATTTTCTTTGTTGGAGCGCCCTGTCTCACGCTGGCTGAGGTCGTCCGGTGTCCCCTGACACCAACGTCCATCCTCTCGGGAGCCCCGAGCGTCTCGGCCATGCACCAGTGTCCACGACTGTCCAGTCAAGAGTGTCCGAGAAATCCTTGCACTGAAAGAGGTTCTTCGAGACCATTCTCTAACTCGTGGCCATGCGCCACAATCTGGATGCTGATCAAGAGCACAGCCTCAGCCTTGTCACATCCCAGAAATGGAATGGCGCCGCCTCGCATCGCCCTGGAGCGGCTCGACCGTGCAGGATCAGATCGAGCGTCTTCAAATAATCGGGCCTCATGTGAGAACCAGCGACCGAAACAGGGAGAAAGTTATCCACACGACGCGGCAGCGTGACTCTCGACCTCGTATTCTCAAGGGCGACCATGATTCCAAGGAATTGAGCCTCACCTTGAGAATCCCGCCCTTCACTGTGGAAAGTGATCCAAAGCAAACGATGCTTCAGCCAATGGAAAGACTACTCCGGAGTACTTGTCCTTGATCGTGGCAACATTTTCACTCCTCCTCCTTTCGGTATGGAGCAATTCCCATCGCTTTCTCGGATAATCCGGCCCCTCCGACGAGGGAATTCTGGAGCAGGCAAGCCCGGTGTCCGCTCACAGCGCCCTGGATCGCTTACTCCGGCGCTGTTCCGAGTGCTCTGTATGCACCCGGGCTGCAGTGGATCAATCTGGCGGTGAAATTCAGAAGTCGAAGGAGCTGAAACGGATACCTCAGATGCAAATTCGAACCAGGGATCATCCTGAATCGATCGGACTGGTCCTCAATCTGAACCTGGCAACTCGCTTCCTCGCGCCAGTCCTTCGAAAGGACTGCTGTGTTTCGCAGATGACCTGAATGGCACACTGAGGCGCTTGTTCGCCCTGTGGAAGTCTCGGTACCACCTTGTCAATGAAGAGGAAAGATCGGATCCTCGTTCTGGGCTTGTGCGCGTCATCGGACGTGATAGATCACAAGTAGTTCCTTCGCGATCGATCTTTTTGAAGCGATCAAAAAGCAAAGTCCCTCAAATCGCATCGCCCAATCAAGTCTTAGGCTTGCATAACTTCCAAGACTTGATTTTCACATCGAGCCTCCAGTGTGAAGCTGTTTCGATTTTGACTGGACCTCTGGTTTTGGATCTTCTTGAGTTCTGACCAAATATTTCATCCCTCGCTCGGTTGACATCGCCTCATTCTCGATGCAGCCATGCTCTTCAACCATTCGTAGAGGCAGGATATGCAAGGTCGGCACCCACCATTCGCACTGCCCATTGCCATCCAACCCCAGCTTCCCCTCATAAACTGGTTCTGAGCTCAATCTGGCGGTGTAACGCTCACGGCGCCAAGGTTAATCCTGGGGAATTGGATGCGCTGTTCGACGACGATTCTCCGGAGAGGGACAAACTTTGTGCAAGGGCTGTTGTAGTCGACTGGGATCCGTCAATGTGATTGTTGCACGGAATCTCAGTCTGCATCTGATAGAGTTCGGCGAAACTCTCACATGGAGGAGAAGATTTGATATCTTGGACCGGCACAAAACGAAAACGGAGAGGTAAGAAAAGAAAAGTTGCTTGGGGAGGAAAAAGGAAATCCAGCCTCTCGTCCTGCTCCTGGTCCTGCTTCTTCATCCTCTTCCTTCCTTGTCTCTTCCATCCTACTCCACCACAGTTGATCATGCACGACATATCAGGCTCGCTCCGATCCCTTCAATTCCAGATCCCAGTCGAGTTGACATATCTTCATCCCCTCGCACTGTGAACCTCAGGCTGCGCCCTGCTATTCGTCAGCGACCCATTTGTGGTGCCCTCGCCCTTTGCCATCCGCCCCTCGATGATGAACCCGCGCTCTCACCCTTTTTGCATTCTCTTATCACTTTATTCACAGCTTCTTCACCCGTTTTCCAGAGTTGTTATTGGGCCGATTTTGCAACTGTGACCGTTGCCCTCACCCCGGGTTCCAAACTCCCTGTATCTCAGTCGAAACCGTTGCGCTGCGTCGATGTAGGCAGGAGAGCGTTTCGATCCCACCGTCACAGCCCACTGCCATTTGCTCCTGCTCGCCTGTCTTAAAAGACCAGGTCTCTGCCATTCATTCTTCTCCAGTCACTGTCGCGCCAGTTTTCTCCGCACAAAAGCTGTCTGGAACCGCGTTTGCGATCATTAGCAATACCAAAACATCTAAAGGTGGGACAGCAACGCCAGGTATCTTATCAATAGATGAACTTCTTGTTGGCCACTCCTCCTGCCGAAGCTGCGATATCAGCTGCCTGGCCAGAAAGGAAACCGTGACACTCTATCCGGGGGTCTGCGATTCTCACATTATACCGTTCAAGAAATTACCTACCAGAGGACATACCCAGTGTCACACAAACAATGCCCTCCCCCCCTCGCGAACGAGGCCGACCGACACGGCCTCGAAGTTCTGAGGAAGAATTTGTGTTATTTCTCCAGGGGGTGAGTTTCTCCTATACTACCTCCCCCAACCCAGGCCCAGCCGGGCCCCTCACGAGGGGACATGTCTTACTGAGAAGGCAGATCCCAGCCCGTTGTCGCTGGCAAGAACTCAAAGACCTGGTCCGCCAAACTGCATCGCACATTCGCCAAGCCGTCGTTTACGATGATAATCATGGATTTCCCACCGGGCTGGGGCAAATTATCGTGAAGAATGAGGATGAAGCCTGGCGGACCTATGGTACGTCCCGGCGCAAAGCCTGCACTGTCTTAGTCAGGAGCGAAGACTTACAAGAGTGCTGGTTTCTAGATAGATTATCCGCCGACGGTTGGGAAGGACAAAGCCTGGTAGTTACTCTTGCGCGAACCAGCTCTCCCACTCGACCCATCGCAGGGCCAACGAAAAGCCCACACTGTCTGATTTCCCCAAACTATATAGCGGGATTTTCGACGCCCCCGAGGATCCTCCAAAACATGGTCATACCGCCCTCCCCCATCTCAGCAGAGTACGCCAGTCTTTATACCACCTTCATCCCTGGAAACTAGCTAATAGCCGGAGCTTCAAAGGTCCGCCATCTCGTCCGGCCCAACCTACCACGGCGCAGAATATGGCGCGATGCTCAGCCCGATAGCTGTCCCCCATCAACCCTTCGTGCAAATATATACTGATCCGTTATCTCAATCGGCTGCGGCCTTACCACACTCGCCTGCTCTCCATGCGTCGCTCGGCGACCCAATGGGAGTTGGATTCATCCCTACATATGTCGTGTCCCACCCCATGCACCCACCCACCATAGCAAACAACATCATATCCAACCATGTCAACACTTCCGCCCTCCGCAAAAGCGTGTACAGCTATAGTAACCACCCCGCCCCGACTTACTCCCGCCGCACCATCCTGATGCAGAACCTCGACCCAACAACGACGCCCCAGGAGCTGCACGCCTTCTTGCAGGAAAATGTCGTTATCGAGCACTGCGAGCTCATACATGTGGACACTAGTTTCAACGCCCAAACCGCGCGGTGCAAGACATCAGCGCGCGTTACAACACGCTCAACAGAGGAAGCTAAACACGCCGTGGCCCTGTACAACAATACATTCTTCAAGGGCTTCAGAATCCGCGTGAAGCTTGACAGAAGCACAACGCCCACCGCAGCATGCACTCCAGGATTCACAGATTATGCCCCCTGGCCAAACAACCTCTCTACGTGCGGGATGGGCCAAACACTACCCACGCCACCAACAAGTGAGAGCTCAAGCTCAGATACCGATGATCTCAGTCGGGGCAAGCAGGATCCTCAATGCGAGGAGACCAAGGGTTCTCCCAATTCCGAGCGGAAACCCCTCGAGAGATGTCAGCCATTAGTTGTTAATGGATCCGGGATCGGAACCAGAGCTGCTGTGACGACTTGATGTAGATCTTCGTTTATGGTCTTGTTTCATGACTGTTTATATATCTCAAATCTAACAATATCGGAGGACTTTATTATTGTTATTTTTGGCCTTTCTATTGACTGTGGCGCTTCTCATTATTATTTTGCTCTAGACGAACGGGAAAAGAAAGGCGCATCCAGTTCACAATGGACTCTTTTTCTTCCTCGGGGATTGTTCCCGTCTATGTCATAGTAAAAGTTCCAGGTATATTCATGATAGAAACTTGAACAGTCTAGCCAAATCCCGGGTCGAGCGAGCATACCACCCACGACCTCCTACGTCAAGTGCAAGAAACTTGTTCGCTGGAATAACACCCCGATGAGTTGCACCCAAAGCGAAACAAAATCCTCCGTATACAGGTGGCCGCGAGCTAGGACATATAGAAAGCACATTGTGGTGACCGGGGCCAGGATTCGCAGAGGAATGCTCATCTCCGGATCGCTGCTCTGGAGTTGAAACGGCTGAAGTTCCTGATCGAGGGTCTGGAGACGGGGATGACGAGGAATGTCGACGCTGGTTCTGTCTGTCTTGATGCGCAGGCGACTGCAGTCGGTCAATATTGGATGATTGAGCTAGACTAAAATTGGTCGAATGAGCCTTGATGTGGATGGGTCCATACAAATAGGGTGGTTTGTCGAGCCCTGTGGCTTTTACGACTAAGAGCTTCGCCGACTCGTACAAACAGGATGTCCGAGAGGGTTCGGAGCAGGTACTCGTCTGGGTAGGATTTAGTGTGCTATCCAGTCCGATGCGGTCAATCATATCATGTCATTCGTCAATCATCGCATCTCGTAGGTACAGAGTACAAAAGCATGCACGCACTAGGTACCCAGCTTCATCACTTCGTCCAAACGACGCTGAGCCAGGCCTTCCCACCTGGGTGCGTCGCGACGTAACTCCTTCCATATCAGACCAGTCATCGCACTCACGGTCTTATCTCGTCAGTGGCACAGTCCCTCAACGTACTAGGACCCACAAGAAAGAAGTGAAATGGGAGCAATAACGCCATGCATGGGAACCGAAACAGTCAATACAAGGCCCATATACAGGGCGAAGGGTAAAAATAAAAGTGTAACAATAATACAAAGGCTACTGGTGGAGGGGCCATGATGAATAGGACGCCGGATGCTCTGAGGTGTTGGAGACTTCGGGTGGTACTCCAACGCAGCCATTCAGACACATCATTTAGCATGGTCAATTAATTCGGCATACAGGGGTTCGGGGATCTTGCGGACGATCAGGACGGTCAGGGCGATGATCTCTTTAGCGTCGAGGGGCGGGAAGGATCGGAGGATTTTGTTTGGGCTGTTGTTCGCAAGACGATGAGTTAGTATCAAATCCAAACGCAGGTCATGCCGAATGTACGGGGGAAGGATGTGACTGGTCGACTGAATTTCGGACCCAAGTTTGCTTGGTGGCGCCGTGCGTGGGCTGGCTGGCTGGGAAACGGGTGGAGAGCATCTGGCAAAGGAGGTGCGGTTACTGGACATACCTTGGGCTATTGAGGAGCGTGTCTCTCATTCGAATCAGTTGCGCCACGATGCAAAGAATGTTTAGATGTGATCCATAGGAAAACAGAAAGTCCCAGAGGTGGAGGACTTCAGGAAGAGGAGGTGTGCAGGCGCAGAGCGTGAGAACGGATGGGAAGGCATATAGCTTTGCTTGTAGTCCCTTGGAGAATAAGTATGCTGCGAGTTTGGGCTCAACAATCTCTAGACATCGGTCAACGAGTACAAGCCCGCGATGGACGCCGTCCATGGCGCCACGGATATAACCGGGGCATTCGCGGGTGATAAAAGTGTGGAAGAGGGCGAAGGCTTCGACTTCGCTGCGGGCTGCGTAGAGGAAAGGTGCGCAGAGAACATTCATGCCCTGCACATAGATTGCTGTCTCATTGGTGATACCAGGGCCAATTGGTGCTGCACTGCTATTACTGCTGATCAAGCTGTTTGGTGTCATGTCGTCTGCGGATGGCTCTTCTTCAGCGATACTCGGGGGTGTGTTGATGAGGAGCTCCATTTCCCGTCGGCGAGACGACGGCCGCGACTTTGACCTGTGTTTGTTTTTTGCATCATGGATCTTCCACGCTACTGCGTTGAGCAAACGGATGAGGCTGGCTTCTGTGACGCGACGTTTGAAGAGCGGGTCTGTCGCCAAAGTGCGGAAGGTATCATTGCGGATTTTCGCATACGCGGGGGACCGACCGCGATGGATGAGGGAGAGGTATTGATCGGTCGGGAGGGGAGGGATATCGAGGAGGATAAGCCATAAATAGACTCTATAAGTTGACTAGACGTAAGGAGTCAGTCAATAGCAAGAGAAAGGGGGGAAGAACGCTGTCATGGGTGTTCCATGCTCGGATGTATAAAGGCGAAGTGCTCATACCATGCCATCGCCGTCTGCTTCCACTCTTGTAGACAGAACCAGATATCGCAATTCCTGAAGCGCCTCCTGAGCGTTGCCTTGCTGGGGACCGTCTCTCAACAGCGTCTCCAAGAGCGATCGTTTGACGCCAAACCCGGAGCCCGTCTTCCTCCCCGGTCGTCGCTGGGTCGGTATTACCGGAGCACCGCGAGTTGAGGCATCACTGTTGGACCTTGCGCGCCGGTGGGCTCGTAGCCGGACAGGTGAGTCTAACTGAGTTGGCTTGGATAGGTCCCCAGGTCCCCCGGAGGAGCGAGCGGAAGTGACCTGGGAGAGGGACAGGCCGGAGGAGAGGTTGTGGTGAGATTGGATCTTCCGCAAGCCTCGCATTGTCCGTGGCGATGACGACCCGGCCAGAGCAGCTAAATCCAGTTGAGCCTGCGTGGGTGGTTGGGAAGACATGGTGGAGGCCAAGGCCGCTCTATGCTGGCGGAGGGGAGGATACGGTCGGGGATGGTGGTGGTGGTGGTGGGAAACACACCATCTTCCGGTCAACCAGCACTGGGAAGACGGCTCATGAAGAATTCAGAAACATTCACAGACAATCAACAAGATAGACGCAGGAGGTGAGGTTCCCAGGATATTTCGGTGGCGGGCCTTTTTCGCCAATCGCCGAGGAATGCGGAGACTCGTCGATTCCCACGCGACGGCGCGGTTAATTCGCAGCGCTAGCACGGTCGAGGCGTTTGTTGCCAGGGGACTGCGAATCGATTTCTTGATTTGTTCCACGGATTGATGAACTGTCGAAAGCGGTCGATAAGTTAAGTTTCCTGGTTGGATTACTGATTTCATTTTGACAGAGCTGCCAGAGCTGTAGGAATTATTTATAAACAAACCCCCAAGAACGCCTCATGGAGCAGAAAGCAGCATGGAACCAAAGCGGATAAATCAATCATGACCCTGTAATACAACAACTTCTCCGATTATGCTTCAGATCAAGAATCCCGTTTGCCTTGTCCATTCTCTGCTCCGCCCATCACCGCGTCGACGAACTCCTGGTATCTCAGCACTTCCCCTCTCTTTCCACCTCCCTGAGCCTTCCCGCCTTTTCCCCCGAAGGCTCTGCGGCCAGTAAACCCGCTGAGAACCTCATTGACTTCGCGTTCCGTCAACGGGCGTTCCCCGTCGTCTGGCGCAGTATTCAAAAGGGCATCGCGTAATTCCTCCACATCGACCTGACCGCTATCGTCTTCATCAAATGCGGATAAAGCATTGGTCAGTTCCTGGCGCGAGGAGAGTGGTGAAAGTAGTTGCGAAAGAGTATTCAAGAAGTTAGGGAAATTGATAGTCGGAGGGCTTCCTGAGGGAAAGAATTGGGACAACGCCGACGGGTCTTGGCCTAGTCGGGTATCGTCGTTAGTCACAAATTCAGCAGAAAGAAGGGTGTTAGAATAATTGAGGTCGCACGAGCCCACACACCAATATTTGCAAGGACGTCTGCTACGTCATCCTTGTCCACAAATCCATCATTATCCCTATCCAGGACCTGGAAAGCCTCTCGTATCTCTCGAAGTTGTGCCGTGGCCAGCCTGGCTGCTGCATCGGATGTCGCAGCCATCATGCTTGTTGCTTTCGCCTCCATACTCGAAGGGGAAGAGTCAAGTGCACTGGCGCCTTTTCCTGGGGACGCGGGGGATTCTCTGGTAAACCGGGGCTGGGGAATTGGGTCTCTGCTCTTGGGAGGGCCATTGTGGTCTTCGGCAGTATAGGATTGATTCAATTTGCTAGGGGATACAACCGGAGTGTATCCTCGATTGGGAGAACTTCCTGGCGTAACGGGACGGGCTTGTGTCGGAGGAGAACTCGGGGTAGATGGGCGTCGGAATGGTGAAGCACGGGGAGAGTTGAAGGATAGCGGGGAGGGTCGAAAGGGAGCATTGCCAGAGGGTACCTGAAGGGAGAGTCAGGAGGTTCAAACTTGTTCGGAGAGAATATACCTAATACTCACCATATCGAAATACGAGAAAAAGTGCGTTTGAGCTATGTTCGAACCAGAGACAGGGTGTTAGAGAAAAGACCCGAGGCAGGAGAGTGACCTCGCCGGGCGGGCTATACATCCTTCCCAGAGGGGAAAAACACCAAACAAAACAAACTCGGGGATTCGGCGGTTCAGTTGGTCCGGCCTAAGCACGTGCGGGCCGTTTGTACTCTCGGCAGCTCGTCGGGAGTATACTCCGATCAGAGAACAATTGAGACACGAATTCAGTGAGAATAATTGAGAATTCTGCGGTTTCTTTGTCGACCATGGAATAGGAGTCTCAGAGCTGTGGTCGATACCACCCGCAGCGCGAGAGCAGAGAGGCTTCCCCGCTGTGGAGATCGGATCGGTTGAATCCCCTTTCCCTTTCCCCCCTGAGTCTCAAACGCTCCAGCACGTCGTTGCTCCAGTCCGTCGAACTCGCTGCTGATAGTTCTCCAATCTCTACTAACGTCTGGCATACTGAGCTAACAAATGGCGCAACCACCAGCTTCCTCTCGACTGGCGCATTGATCGAGCATGCCTCTGTTATTGTCCGCCGGCCTCCTGAAGCTATCCCGCCCCAGCTAATTGCCGAGCCCAACCTCAAATTCTCCCCACCTCCGCAACGTCTTCTTCTCCTCGCAGCAACGAATATGAGCGTCACGCTGCCCATTCGAACGTCCGATGGAGCGACTTCAAGTCCGCCGAAGTCCAATGGACCCCCGCACTTGTCTCCTTCTCCGTCAATCGGCCAGAAGCCGTCACCGAGAAGCTCCGAAACGTCACAGCGCCGTTCTGGTGACCAGATTGCTGCAGCTTCGAAGCCAAAACAACGCCGGTGTAAATCTCAGTATCCCCGAGACTCCCTGGAGCGACATGTGGAGTTCATTCTCGTCGCCTCCTTCCATATTGATCGGGGCCCGATCATGGAGCATCAGTACCCAGGCGCCATTAGCAGCGACGAAAGCATGTTAGCGGAGCTGATGCTCCCGGACCAGACGCATGTCCGTAGCCAGGATTGGACCATGTTCTTTTTGCATAAAGATAGCGGCGCCGATGGGGAGGAGGAAGAACAGGCAGCGAAGACTAAGAAGAAGAAGAAAAAGAGGAAGGGAGTTGAGACAGAAACATCTTCAGGCGATGAAGTGGCTAGCGAGGACTTGGACAACCAGTCGGAGGAGTTAACTGAGGAGGAGGAGGAGGAGGAGGAGGAGCAGAGCAGTGACGAGGAAGACGGCGGTGAGGGACCTCCGTTGATGTATGTCCTCAATCTGGTCAATACGAAACAAGATAATACTGTCAAACGGTATGTTCCCTGACCCAACCGCGATGCTCCACTGGTGTGAACAGTACAGCTTACTTGACACCAGAGGTGCTGTAGTGAAGGCCATGGCGATATGCACACGCCATTCCTTCCTTCATATATATAAAGTACGCCGCATCCGCGTAAAATTCTTCTTCGGGGGTTGCTCAGCTAACGAGAACAAAGCCTATCCTTCTTCTTGCCCTGGAGGATTACTTTAAGTCGCCGTACCCGGAAACGCTTGAATCCCTCTATAATGCTGTGAATGCCATGGATTTGTCCCTGTTGCCGAAGTTGAACCTACTTGAGCGACAGATACTGCAAGCGAGTAACAGCAAAGACATGTTCATCGAGAAGTTCGAACAGATGATCAGTCAGAGGATGGCTGAGGATAACGAACTCACCGAAACGGACGAAGGCAATCCTTCGTCACCCAAAAAGCCTTCAGCCTCTCCGCGTTACGTGCTCCCACGGGATACGCATGAGTTCGAATCCAAGATTGTCTACCACGACATTCCGATACCAGTCAAAGTACCAACAGTGATCTGGCCTGAGATTGTCGGTGACTTTTCTCTTATTAAACTTATCCAGGTCTTCTCTGCGCCACATGTCTCAACACCACAACCATTCCCCCTCCACCCCCATTTAACCACAAGTGGAGCCTACACCCACCCAATCATTGTTCTCGTCAATGCGATGTTAACCCAAAAACGAGTTGTATTCCTCGGTCACAACCGCCCGTCGGGAGAGGTTGCAGAGGCCGTATTGGCCGCCTGCGCACTGGCGTCTGGTGGCATATTGCGCGGCTTCACGCGCCATGCCTTTCCCTACACAGATCTGACCAAGATTGACGACTTGCTGCGAGTCCCTGGATTCATTGCCGGTGTAACGAATCCTACGTTTGCGAACCACCCTGAGTGGTGGGATCTACTCTGCGACCTACCCACAGGTCGCATGAAGATCAGCAGCCACATCGAACCGGCCCCTGTCACAGACGGCCTTCTATATTTTCAGCAACAGAGCCCAGTAAGCGTGTCCGGGACGAATACCGACCCCACCGGAGACAACCTGTTCATGGAAGACGTACTACGCAGCATCGCAAACCGACATGGTGAGAACGCAATCAGAGCCAAATGGCGAGCCTACGTTACGAAATTTACACGGGTCGCGGCTGCTTTCGAGGAAACGGTCTACGGTGCATCTAATATTTACATCATCGGACCGAACGAGGAGCTATTTCCAGAGAGCCCTAGTGGCCTGCAAGCCGATCCAGGCGATCCGACAACGCTCCGTGGCCACGGCTACGTCTGGCCAGACGAGTCCGCCAAACAACGAGAGCTGATGGCGTCCGTCTCCCGCATCGAGGGCTGGCGCACCACCCGGTCCTACTACTCTTTCATCCAGGACATCGCAGCAATGTTCTACCCTGCTCGCCCCATACTGAAGCCCGACCTTCACCACCACCACGATCGCCTCCGCACACTGAAACTTTCCCCATCGGACGCCGGATCTGTCTACCTAGCCTTCTCCCATGCCATCAAAGACTATGCCGGCATCTGCCAGCTCCTCACTGTCACCCCCGAGAGTCAGGCAGGCCTGTTCTATCTCGCTATGGGTCTCCTTCACCCCGAACAGACGGTACGCGAGGCGACGGCAGATCTCCTTGAGCGGATCGCACTCCACCCCGCAGGACGACACTTCTGGGCGCAGCTCAACCGATTCGGGAAGACAGCATACTTCCGCATCAAGCGCGAGAGAGACGCTGCCTCATTAAATTCGGCGAGTGGTAGTTTCGGCCCGCCGCAGAGTTTGGTAGGGGTCGCCATGAGCGGTGTGCAGTCTCATGGGAGCTAACCTCTCATTCTCTTCCCCCCTGCCTACTTTTACCTCCCAATTTCCGCAGTAAATGATAATCCCTTTCTTTGAGCGACTGCTTCTTGTCGACCTTCTACTTATGCATATTCGAAGTCTCTTTCCCGTTTTATATGTTTGATCTATAAACTTGAGTTGGATATACCTCACAAGCTGAGTTAGAATTACTGTATCTATTTTTACCGCGATTCGGGCAATCCAGCGGGACGTTTGAATGAAGAAAGGAAAGTTGCGGGACTGTGCGTGATGAAATGGATTAAAACAATGGAATTATGCCCTATTCTGCCTGAATATATTTCCGCCTTTACACCGGGTTCCTTCGAGCAAGAAATTCTGGGGAGCGCGATATTCATCTCGTCCTTTCTCAAACACAGAGAGAACTTTCACAGTCTTATTACATTACGTATAAGTAGTATATGATGGCCAAGCAGTAGAAGGCGCATATAGTCGCTGTCATCATCCATACACGATCCATAGTTATAGATGACGCGACACATAATAATTACACAGTGGAATAAAAGCCGTCGAGAGAGTGCTTGCTAAAAGGCACAAGGAAGATGGCACGGTAATTTAGATGCATAATAAAATCCCGACACCTACTGGTAGGGAGGCCCAGAAGGGTAGAGATACGGACAGTTTCATCGAGGTATCAGATGGGCGTTCGTCTTTTTGACCGGCTGTGATGCTGACGTTTGCGAAGTCCGAGCCGCAGTGGCCATTGATTTCTCGAGCGGACGGGAGATATGAATCGGTCAAAGGCTGGCCGTCGACCTGGGCCCATTGACTGAAGATATCTAGGGTGGCTTGGAGACAGGCGTTGCATGTGGGAAAAGGTTTGGAGTTGATGATGCTCCCGTAGGGAAGGAGGTAGACGTCGTAGTCCACGGGGTTGGAGGTGTTTGTTAGGGCGTCGACAAAGCAGTAGTCTGTGGTGTCGGGGCTTTGGAGACAGGTGGCGCGGTAGATTGGTTCGTACGTGATCATGTTGACGTAGGCATTTGTGACGAGAGGGTTGCCATCTGCGTAGTCCTGGCCGCAGTTGCCGTCGTCGAGGAGGTCGGAGGCAAAGTTAGACATTGCGGAAGCGCAGGACTTTACGTCCGCAGAGCAGGCGATATCGAGAACATGGGAGGTTGAGGCGGCAGAGGAGAGGATGTGGAAGAATGAGCTGGAGTCGCGCAGGAGCGTGGAGATGGCATGGCAGTTGGTAAACGTTGAGTCAGCAAGGAAGGTATTGAAGAAGTCGCCGCAAGTATCGGAGGTGAAGTTGTTTGAAAGGCTGGTGTCGAAGGTGGTGGGGAAGGGGGATGAAGACGATGAGGACCGTGGAACAAGCAACCCATTGTCACCGTCCTCAGCTTGGTGCTCGTGCGCGCGCCCGTGATGATGGATTCTCGCGATCGGAGCATTGATTTTCAGGGCCACAGGTGGAGCTTCCTCAACGGGTACTATGCCGGCGATCAATTGGTCTGGGCCTGGTCGCGACAAGGCTGCAGAATCTGCCGTCTTCTCCCCAGCAAGGACTGCGGGAAGGGCTGAAGTCAAGAGGACAAGAGTCCGTAAGAGTGTGCTCCGGCTGGTCCAGGGTTGTAGTTGCATTATGATCGGGGCGTGGATTCGTTACGGCGGGGTTCGATGATGGATGACTGGCAGCATAAAACGAGTGACTCGGACGCAGAGGGACTTCCATTAAAGGGTAGTCCGGATAAGAGGAATTAAAACGCAGGCAACGCAAAAGACGAGAAATAGAGCGTGATGTTGGCCCCAGATGTCATGGACAAGACATGGTTGTGTGTACTCCAGAGAGCGAGAGAGTGGATGGACCGTCAAGCCCAGATCACAAGGAGGGGAGGAAGTAGAAAGAACGAACGACAGAAGAAAGAAGATGGAACAGATTAAAGAGAGACGAGAACAAGAACAAGAACAAGGGGTGAGGAGGGAGGATAGGGAGGGAGAGAGAGAGGCAAGCTGCACGAGGCCGTGAGAAGCCGCCAAAGGCTGTTTTAGTAGCCTCAGATCGAAGCGTCTGGACTCTCGGCCATCCGACAGCCACGTTCTTTGAGCAGTCAGCGCTCCAATCGAATTGCATGCAGGCTTTCTCTCAGACGAGGCTTATCATTCTCTGCACCTGAAGAACATTCCTCGAAGAATCGGAGGCGGCTGCCAATCAGCGAGTGGAGATTCAAGTCGCTCTCCACAGAAACTTTTGCCAGGCCGCTCGTCAGCGACAGCGATGGAATGACTCTTCTTTCATCAATCGAATCGGAAAGACCACGCCGGAGGAATTTCACTCTTTAACAACCTCTCCATTCAGCCATGTCTGCAGATCTCGTCCCTGAGACAAGTGTCCTTGCAATTGCAAGCCATGTATGCCGCGCTGCCCTCCCCCACTATGACTCTCCCACCACGTCTGAGAAAGCAAACTGATATTGCTAGGTTGTCTACGGGTATGTCATGTCTTTGTTGGAATATACGCTTGCGCTGTGCAATAGACACTGGACAGTCTCTATTGCCTTGTTCCGACTGAGCTGACGCTGCAAAAGTCATGTCGGCAACAAAATGGCTACCCTTGTCATGCAGTCCTTAGGATGTGAAGTCGCCGCTCTGAACACCGTTCATTTCAGTCGGTACCCGCTCTCGCTGTATGTATTCACTGCTGATACGGTACTAGGCAACCACACCGGCTACCGCCAATTTAGGGGGACCAGAGCCACGGCCGAGGAGATTCGAAACCTCTACGAGGGACTCTGCCTGAACTACCTTACGGACTTCGATGTTATGCTCTCTGGATATGCTCCCAGCGCCGCTGCTGTTGAAGCAGTTGGGACAATCGGTCAGGACCTGCAACGCAAAGCTGCCGACCGTCCGGGGTCTTTCTTTTGGGGTGTGTCTACCCCGCCTGTGCTTTCACGATCAGCTAGCTCATACCGTATCAGTCTTGGACCCAGTTATGGGCGACCAAGGCCGTCTCTACGTCAACGACGACGTAGTCCCGGCCTACAAGAGCGTCATCCAATACGCCGACCTCATTCTCCCTAATCAATTCGAAGCCGAGTATGTCTCCCCTTGCCCTTCCCTCTACACGATGTGTCGAACGGTAGCTGACTGGCTTCTGTAGAGTCCTCTCCGGCGTGCAAATAACCTCCCTCTCCACCTTAGCGCAAGCAATTACAACCCTCCACGCAACCTACAACGTTCCCCACGTAATAATCACCTCCGTACAGCTCTCCAAACTCTCGCCGTTCCAGGAAAACCCATCCCCACCCTCAACCCAGAATCTCCTAACAGTAATCGGGTCCACAACCCGCTCGAACGGGACCCCGCGACTCTTTCGCATCGATGTCCCCGCTCTAGATTGCTTCTTCAGCGGCACGGGCGATATGTTTGCCGCATTGACCGTCGCGCGGCTCCGGGAGGCTGTCTTTTCCGACCCCGACTCGAACTTGCGGAACACGAAATCCTGGGTTTCGGCAGACGAGGTCTCCCCGGCGGAATTGCCGCTCGCAAAGGCGACGGAGAAGGTTCTGGCGAGCATGCACGATGTCCTCGGGAAGACTATCGAGGCAAGGGATAAAGAACTTGCTTCCACTGGGGCCTCAGGTGGCGATGAGGACGCCAAGAGGGAGCATCTTCGCCGGACGAAGGCAGCGGAGATCCGCTTGGTGAGGAATGTGAGGTTTTTGAGGCAACCCACGGTGGAGTTCAAGGCGAAAGAGTGGGAGGGGAATCTCTGAAGTTCCTTCCAATGCATACAGGACGGCTACCTGCACATTTTTAGAGGTATAAAGCATCGTTATTGTTTTATTTCTAGATCATGAGCGAAAGAGAGGTCTTCGTCTAAACATGTCATTCATATTTCATAGACCCCTCCTCCCATAATGTTTTCCTGTTTCTCCAATGCCCGACATACTGGGTTCAGCCTAGTTACCCGTACTCCCAAACCCACCAGCTCCGCGGACACTCTCCGCCAATTCTTCCACGACCGCAACCTCGGGGGTATAAATCTACACATGTCAGCTGGCGCATGCGAGAAGACTCAGTGGAGATACGTACCCTCTCTAACACAAGCTGAGCAACACGATCGCCCTCATTGACTGTGAAATCGACCTCAGAGAAATTAAACAGCAGGACCTTCACCTCGCCCCTGTAATCCGCGTCAATCACACCAGCACCGGTATCAATGAAATGTTTCGATGCAAGACCGCTACGGGGCGCGACGCGACCATCTATAATCGTCCCTAGTTAGTCCGAGCGATTCTTCGAAGTTGGGAAGGGGAGGGGGTTGAAACGTACAGGTCCCTTCAGGAACAGCAATTGCCAGCCCCGTATCAACGAGTGCCTTCCCCTTCGCAGGGATAATGATTTCCTTCGCGGCGTAGAGATCGTATCCCGCCGCGAAGGCGGAACCGCGAGTCGGAGGGCGGGCCGAGGGAGTGAGTTTCTTGACGAAAAGGGATTGGATTGGTGGTGCTGCGCCTCTGGATGTGGCGACGATGGTCTCGTTGGAGCCCATGTTGGAAGCGGAGGGTTCTGTTGTCTCTGCGGCGTTGGATTTTGCTCGTTTTGGGAGTGGGGAGGCGGGGAGGGATGGTGGTTCGCGAGTCGCGCTTGTTGTCAATGTGCGTTCTTTGGGTGGTGGTGTGGTCTCTTTGGTCATGGTAGGGTTGGCGGGAGTTCGGAGAGGTCGTAGGGGGAAGGAGAAGCGAAAGGGGGAAAGAGAGAAAGGAAAGGTGCGGTGTATTGTTTGCGGTGAAGTTGCTGGCATGGATTTCATCTCCTCAAGCATCCAAGGCGCTGTGGATGCAGCTTGCTCCAGTGGGACGCGTCTGGCGGTGAGAGCGCGGACGCGTAAAGTGGGAGAGCCGGTGTTTGCTGTGTTTGGTTGGTTTACTAAGCTTGGATGACCTGCGCGAAAGGTCTTTACGACCGTTCGTAGTCTGTGCCGACGCCGCCCCCGCAAAAACCCTCCCCTGTGCAGCGAAGAGCCTCGGTCCGGGAGAAGTGCTGGGGACGCTGTGCTCTCCGAGCCACCTTCTTATTACCGGGGAAGTTCCTGGCTCGACTATGAGTTCCCTTTGGCCTCAATTCTTTTTCTTGAGTTGTGGGAAAACTGGCTCTAGTTGATTACTCTTTTTCATCGCTTCTGCATCATGGCTGGAGTCGTACGTCAGCCCATTGATATTCCGGCCCTCGAGCGGTACATCGACCAGAATGTGCCCATCATCAAGACTCCCTTGGGCGTGAAGCAGGTAATATAACCAAACGGACCAAACGTGGGCCATGGAATCAGATGAAAGGAGGGCAGGTGCTCACCTTGTGTCACAGTTTGGTTTCGGCCAGTCCAACCCGACGTACCAGCTTATCGCCGCCGATGGGAATAAATTCGTCCTGCGCAAGAAGCCGCCGGGCAAACTGCTCTCGAAGACCGCACACAAGGTGGAGCGGGAATATAAGATCATTCATGCGTTGGAGAAGACGGACGTGCCTGTTCCCAAGGCGTACTGTCTATGTGAGGATAGTAGCGTCATCGGAACGCCCTTCTACATCATGGAGTTTCTCGACGGGAGGATATTTACCGATCCCACAATTCCCGAGGTCTCCCCGGAAGAGAGGACTGCTCTGTGCGGAAAACCACGTCTGATGATGTTATGTATCAGTCTAACGCTTGAACAGATGGAAAGATGCCGTTCGCACCTTGGCCAAGTTCCACCGCGTTGATCCCAAGGCTGTTGGGCTGGAAGGATTTGGAAAGCCGTCAGGATTCTATGATCGACAGATTGCCACATTTACCACGATCTCCCAGGCCCAAGCGCAAGCTGTCGATGTGGAAACAAAGGAACCTGTAGGAGATCTGCCCCATTTCATGGAGATGGTGCGGTTCTTCCAGGATAAGACTGCCCAGCCGAAGGATCGAGGTACCCTTGTTCATGGGGACTACAAGATCGACAACATGGTTTTCCACAAGACTGAGCCTCGTGTTATTGGTGTACTCGACTGGGAGATGGCCACGGTGGGACACCCGCTTTCGGATTTCAGCAACCTGACCAGTCCGTACTTCCTGGAGGGAGCCGAGCACCAGGTCGATAGGTTCAAGCCTGGAGTCGTTCCAGGGCTTCCCACGCGAGGGGACTGTCTGCAGTGGTACAGCGAATATGCCGGATGGGACCCAACCCCAGAAATTATTTGGGGAGATGCATTCTTTTCATGGAGGAGCTCGGTCATCATGCAGGGGATCAAAGCACGGTACGCCCTAAGACAGGCTAGTAGCGCGCGAGCCGCAGAGTATGCCCAGAGGATGGTCCCGTTCGCATTGTCGGCTTGGGAACGAGTGCAAGAGGTGCAGACAGCCCTTCAACAGAAGGGCAAGTTGTAAAGTCGTCTTAGCCTTATGTCCCAGAATCTCTCGCGGAGTAACTACGGAAGGAGTACTGTGTGGGTCAATTGATGAGTTTGGCACCACCTGTTTGTGCTGGTACGAGGAGAACGTCGCTCTCCTCAGGCACGCACAATTTGATTTTCAAAGCTAGGAGTGGCGAGAGAGCGAAACATTATGAACCTGAATTGTCGTTCAGCAACATATCAGATGACCTCTGATTTCCATGGTCCACAAATTGGGGCCAATTAGGCGTTCATGTTTGACTTCATCTCCACCAACGAGCGGGATGTATCATGTGTGAGCCTGCCAGTTGTCCAACAGCCTCCCAGCATCGTGCAGGAGAAGGAATTCCAAGGTCTTAACAGATTGCTGGCTTCAGCCTGAATGTGCATGCAGAGAGGAATGGATGGGGACAAAGAAGGAGCAAAATGGTGCTGCAAGGAGTGAGAAACTTGAAAAGGAAGCGGGCTCGTCAGCCTCGTGTTGTGTTGTGCCAAGAGGGGTCTTCCCGAACAACTCAAGCATGACCAACGCTAAGTCGCGAGTACGACAAGAGACGAATTGGGTGCGGCTCATTCGGTGCTTTTTTTTTTGCCCTTCTCTTCTTTCCCTGGCCTGTCCATCTTTGCTTTTGCGCCTTGTGAGACGAATGGTCCGCCTCAACCCGCCTCAACGCAACCAAGTGTCCTCCACGGGATGGCTGACTGAGAACTGGCCAATGAGGCTCAATCCGGCCAACTCCCTTCCAGTGCGTCCGAGCAGCGCATGTCCAGATGGCGTCACCAGCGAGGGTCAATCCTAGAACCTCCCGAGAAGTGTCAATGCGACGCTTCGGCTCAGGATCTGCTTGACAACAAAGGATGAGACAGTCGTTGTGACATCGTCTAACAATGCTCGCAGGTTGATGCCATTCGCAGTATGATTTGCTTGAAGCAATTACCACTCGTGGAATGGGGCGAACCTAGGGTGATTTTGTCAAGGTTTGAGCATGAGCGCAGGAAATCGCTTTTCTGAGAAGCTGTGAGCGCAAGTCGTCCGGACAATTATTCATGTGCTCGTTGGGGGAAAGCGAGAGAGGCCTGGATTCGCTCCTTGTCGGACGCAGCTTCTCAGCGAGTGAGCGGA
Source organism: Aspergillus lucknowensis (assembly GCF_044049455.1). Taxonomy (NCBI): domain Eukaryota; kingdom Fungi; phylum Ascomycota; class Eurotiomycetes; order Eurotiales; family Aspergillaceae; genus Aspergillus; species Aspergillus lucknowensis. Next base: position 174,518 of record NW_027263590.1, on the reverse strand, counting down.
GTTGTGCTCCCGGTGAGTTTGTGCATTCGGGCGGGTTTTTGAGAGGACTTTCGCTCGTCTCACTCCCCGGTTTCAAGCCAGTTTGTGGAGGATCCGTAACTTCCCGTTCAAAGAAGCGTCCTGAGCGTCGCGAGATTTCCACGAGAGGATGTTTGTTGGCCACGAACGCCTTGAGCGCCCGAGTTCAGGGAGGCTGATCCATGGATCAGACAGCGGCTCTGTGGTCACAGACTCACAGAGCCAGGTCTGCTGGATGTTTCGTCCTCCACAGGCTCCAGTGGGGAGAGGGAAAGGGAGAGAGGGGAAGCCAAAGAAACGTGGCCGATCATTCACTGCAGAGTGACAATCGTTGGCACGAATCATCCAACCACCACACGCCAAGGAAGAATAGCACGATTCCTTCTGACTCCGAGGAGTGAGGGCTTTCTGCCACGCATCCCGACGATGCTGAGATTTTGAGTTGACTGAGCATGCCAAGCCAACCTTGAACATCCGGTTGTCCTTGCTGTTGAGCAACTGGGGAGCAGAGTGGGAGGCAAGGGCGCAAACAATAATGGACTTCGGGTTGCAGAATGTCCCCCGAAGGAGCTAATTTGCGAGCCTGAGGCCCAGACGAGTTCGGCGATTCCCAATTCTACCCAGATCGTCGTAAAACAGGTCCCACCTGCAAGCCGAGGTGAATTCGAGCCTGAGCTCCATTTTTCCGCTCCCTGCCATTTTCTTTGGTCGTTCTTCTCATTTCTTTCTGTCCCCCCCTCCTTGAAAATTTTGAGGATCATTCATTCTTGTTGGGTGTCAGCAAGGGTGCATGGCGGCCTTAGGTACCAACTGCTGACAGCCCACACCGCGATCCCAACACTGCGCAGGACAAACTCAAAAGCCGAGTCGGAGAATCATCACTCGGAGGATCAAAACGTTGGGAAACTTGTTCTGGGAAAGCAAGTGAGGAACGAATACGAAAGTGGAAGTGAAGGACCAGCTCGTATGAGAATGAGGCCCCATCGAGGGTGGATTAGTCGGGCAAGTTCCACGGCGAATCGATGCAGAAGAACGACGACCGCTTTCTGCCACTTCAGCCTCCTTGTCAGCGACAGCCAATGGGAGGGCTGTATGCAGAGCCTCATCGGCAGAGGTGGATCCTGATTCGGCTCTCGTCTCGTGAATGACCTCGGGCTCGTGGAGGTGGGCGTGGCATTACGAATGAGAACCTGAGACGCCTCCCGCAAAGCCCAGAACAGACAACTCCGGTCCTTGTCAGACTGGAATCTCCTTCCTTCTTGAGGCTGTCCGTGGACATCCGGGCTGGTTTTGAGCCCCTTTTCCATCCAATAACACACCATATTAATGCTGTCTTTGATTATTTCTTCTCTTTTTTTTTCCCCAATTTTCTTTTTTTTCCTCGATTCTCCTCGAATTGCACCATTCAATGTGAGTCCACCACCCCACGCACATCAAACTTTTTTTTTGGTTGTTTGCCTGGGTGGCGCGCCCAAAGTCAGCCTCCCCCTCTTCACGGCCTTCCTCGAAATTCTTGCTTTTTCCTTCCTGGATGGCAATCATCAGACTCGACAGTGCCGATCCCTTGAGCCCCCGTTGATCCGTTGGAGTGTGAACGTGAAGAAACAAGAGGGAAAAGTCCAGGCAGGCGGGGTGCGGAGTCGGAACTGGACCCAAGAAATTAGAAGCCCATCTCGGGAACCTGATGGAAAGCTGGAAACGCCGCAGCCACTCACAGGTCTCCACTACTGTCAAGGTGCTTGCGGCGCTTCAATTCTCCACGCCCTGGTTTGATATCATCATTTTTGCCTCCGTCGTCGCCTGCTGATTCCTCAAGAATTCACGGAGAATTCTTCACTCCCATCCTGACCGCTTGAGAGGCTCTGGAGCTCTGCCGTGTCCACCTTGCCAAGCCGTGCACTCCCAAACTGTTTGTGATTCCTGAACTACGTTGCATCCGCTCTTTTCTTCCTTGATCAACGCGCCTCACCACCCGTATCTCTCGATCTTTCCTTCCTCAATCTCCCTTCGTTTTTCTTTCTCTCGTATTCGCCTGTTCGCGGCTGTCGCAAAGGCGCATTGTTTGCCGCTTTCTCCTCTGAAGTCATCGTTCTTCAACGCCCAGAAGCCCCCCCCCCCAAAAACGGAAGCCCCTCCTCCAGTCGGGCTTTGCTGCAAATTTACCAACTCACCACCTGCGCACCTGGTCGACGCTGGCGTCATCCCATTCTTCAAGACCCCTCTCCTCCTCGTTCGAGGATAATTCTTCTGCTGAAACATCCCTTGATCTCTGAGCGGAGGGGCTTGCCTTTTTACTTCGCCGCAATTCTTTTCTTGAGCCTCAACTGTTGCGCGACTGGACTCCGATTGAGCCTCATCCGTCCCTGGAAACCCCAGGTGAGCTTATACCCGCCTCCGCTTCCAGCCGCTCCCCCCAACCCTCTTCGACCTCCCCAGCATCTGTCATCGATCAGCTGCCCTCGACAGTATCCACGTCTCCTACATATGTTGCGCGCCATCCAGATGTTGCTGGTGGCTTTCGAGCCTCCGCTATTCACTGTGTCTTACCCCTCTTGCTTGTGTAACTTGGATGCTATTGTCTCTCCCCGACCATGCTGTTGATTCGTCCTCCGGAAACAACCGTCGCACTCTATGCTTCCTCCCATGAATCCGTCATGGGTAAACCATGACACATGTACTGACTTCACTGCAGGACTGAAGATGCGATCTAGCCTAGTTCCATAATATAAGTATCCAAGTACCCGCTGACCTTTTTTTACCTGAGTGCTGGTTTGGAGCGCCCACTAGGGAAGAGCGGAAAGCAGAAAAGGAGGAGAAACAGAAAGAGGATAGGAAGCCAACGCCCAAGAGGGCCACCGAGACAAGCGCAACCTCTTGACAATAGGAAAGCGGCGCTCCTCATGCGCCAAAAACCTCCGCCTCCATGAACGAACCATATACGTATGCGAATCACGAATCCCCCGGGCTCAAGCCAATAAAGCCAGACCTTGGGCCCAGGCCACAGACGCCACCCCCATTCGGGCAGGACCCGTCGCCAGGGAGGGTTGATGACAAGTATGGGGATAAGGATCCCCTTAGGGCTAAGAACTCGAGAATACTCAAGGTTGGGCAGCGCGAGGCCACTGCTGCTTTGCTCCGCGGTACAATTGCTCCCTACAACCATGAGATCCTGAGGTACGAAACAGAGAACCCATTTGCTGTAGATCCTCCTCCCGTCGACCATGGCTTCTACAGATCCAGAGAGTTGAATGCAGGCAGACCAAACAAAGCTCTCGAGGAGCCGTTCGAACCCGAGTCCACCACACACGACTTGGCAAACAAAGCAGGAGAAGCACTTGGTCTGATCAACACCGCTGTTACGGAACCACCACGGCCAGCCGTTGGCGACAAACCGCAACCCCCCTCCTCGAAAGGCAATGTCGACGGCCCAGGGGAATCGAGGCTTTCCCCTAGCAGTCACACCGAAACGGAGCGTTCGCCGCCGTCTCTCAGCAAGTTCCTTATTACCGATCCTGGGAATCAAAACTCATTACCCGCGCTTCGTGATCCCGCGACATCCGGCCCGCCTGATGATGCCGGCACCATATTGCCTCCCATTAAGACCCAGCTCGGCCAACTCAGGCCTGTCCTACCACCACCGACCGGAGGACCGCCACGAACCGCGGCGACCTCGTCGTTTTCACTACCACCGGTCACAGCCCTCTCTCCTCCCATGGCACGAGCCGAGCCCACACCGTGGGAACCACATCCGCTAACTCGATTGGCGCCGCCTAAGATTCCCGCCAGTCCTTACTCTCATCTGTCCCCTGCAAGCTCGCAGACCATCTCTTCTGTCTCCTCTCCGGTCTCACAACCGACGTATTGGCGTGGCGCACCAAAGCCAAGTGGGCCCTATCCATACGACCCCCCTTCCACGGCTTCCCGAAGCCCAGCAACCAGTTATCCAACGCCGATCGAACATACGCCAGCAGGGGCTTCTGAGCCAGCAAGCTTTGTCTCCTCACAAGTAAACGGACCGCCCGCCCCAACTGGTACCTTTAAATGTCACCACCCTGGATGCAATGCGGCTCCGTTCCAAACACAGTATCTATTAAAGTAGGCTCTCGAACGTGTCAAGAAACTCGAGCCAAGACTGACAAGGGTCTAGTTCACATGCGAATGTGCATTCGCAGGATCGGCCTCACTTTTGTCCAATCGAAGGCTGTTCCCGTGGTCCGGGAGGGAAAGGATTCAAGCGGAAGAACGAGATGATTCGCCACGGACTCGTCCACAACTCTCCTGGATACGTTTGCCCGTTCTGCCCGGACCAGCAACATAAGTATCCGCGGCCCGACAATCTCCAGCGGTAAGCTTCCCAAGGCCTGTCTGAGGATTTGACGTACTAATCACTCTAGACACGTGAGAGTTCATCACGTGGACAAAAGCAAGGACGACGCGGCCCTGCGACACGTCCTCTCACAGCGGCCCGAAGGTAGCGGTCGAGGGCGACGGCGACGGATCAACGCTCAATAACTCCTCCGACCCGTCTATACAATGCTACAATGCGACTACAGCGCCCAAGGAGACGGCTTTCCCCTGGGAATTACGCGGCCATCTCGCGGCTCACAGCGCATGCATTACGAATCTGCTTTCTGTTTCGACTTCAGCGATACGAGATGTTAGACATTTGCGTGTTCGGTCATTCGTTCTTGCATTCTCTTTGCCTGACAGGCAAAGATGGAGCGTGGAGTGTATCTGGCGTTGATTGAGTGGCTTCTACCTGCGCTAACTTGTTTGACTCGACTTGATTTATTTGACCTTTATTCTCCTTCGGCGCGTGCCATGTATATGGGCCACTGCTAGCGTTTCTTTCAAGGTTTTCTGCATTTATGGAAGCCCGGCGTCTTCTTCTCTAGGCTTGGCGTGGCGTTCGGAACTGGAGTGTCTGGAGGAAGTGGAAGAAGGAAGAGCAGAATGGATAAGCAAGAAAGATAGGTATGCTAGCCAGCTAGCCCGAACTATTTAACAAATATTTTCAACAAATACTTCATAACCGTCCATACCGTCCATACCTGACCCGCGGTAGCTCATGAACCTTTGCGCCGTCTAGTGTTGTGTTGTCCCATAGCCATACAGTCTAACCGCATCCCTCCCTCTGAAGACCAGCCTCAAGGCATTCTTCCTCCTGTTCAGTTCCATACCCAACAAAGGGTGAAAATAAATTCAACCCCAGAAAACCGCCCTTCTTCCCTCTTCCCAGATCTATCTATCTCTACCATCACCCAAAGGGAGGCAAGCCAAGTCAAGGCAAAGCTCAATTAATCCGCTGATGAATCCGTCTCACGTGATCCTTCATATTATCCACCCGCGAGAAGACCCGCGTACACCCTTCCGCCGCCCACTCACACATAATCCCGGGGTTATGTTTCGCCTCATGGCGATCGCGGTCCTTCTTCGAACTAAACCCGGCCCCCGGGTTCTGCGGATTCGACTGCGGACACCCCTCAACGCGACAGAAGAGGTGTTTCCGGTGGCGATTGTAGTGCTTGCGCAGGTCGCAGCCGCGTCGGAAGAGGGCCGGCGATGTGCAGCCTGGGTAGGCGCAGCGCCAGGTCCCCGGCTGCGAGAGGTGGGGGGTGCCGTAGAGGGAGAGGTCCTTTGTGTTGGAGGTTGTGCTGGAGGTTGAGAGGGCGCGGCGGGGGGTTTGAGAGCCAGTGCTGGGGCCGGTGGTTGGGGGCGAGGAGGAGGGGTCGACGTCTGTGTCGACGTCTAGGTCCATGTCGAAGTCTGGGTCTGGGGATGGGATGTGTGCGCCTAGCGAGGAGGCGTGAGATGCATGCTGCTGTTGTTGTTGTTGCTGCTGGAGCCACTCGGCGCTTGTGTTCGTGGCGGAGTGGTAGGTGTAGGGTTGGACTTGGGGGTCTGCGTAGTAGGCGGATTCCAGTTGGGGGAGGGTGTTGTAGGAGAGGTAGTCTGGCATTTGGACCTGGCTGTGGTGGTGGTGGTGCATGGGGGCGAAGGAAGCCGTGGAGGCGTAGAGGAGCGAGTTTGGGTCCGAGTCTGGCGCGAGCAGAAGAGTGTTGTCCATTGTTGCTGCTGTGGGAGGCATAGAGTAGCTTGAGTATCGGTTTCTTCTCTAGATAGATTGTTAGTGATCTGGCGTTGAGATGGGATGAGAGGCAGAGGCAGGACATACAGATCTACTGTCTTCCATGTTCCATGTCCGTCTCTGTTCTATGTTCGTGGTGCAATGCAATCGACGTCCGTGAAGACTGTCAGAGAGACTTGGTGCCACCAGCATGACTTCGACTTTATATTTCTTCGCGACGATATCTTGAAGTTTCTATTTATCGAACTCGGCACTGCGACAGGGTGAATTTAAGCCCCAAGATCCAAGACATTCAACGCCTGTGTTTTAATATTAGAATATTCACACAAGCAGTGAAATCTTTCCAACAAGTCCGTGTCAGGACCCACGATGGCCCTCATAAGTCAGACGTGGCTATGCAAGAATCCAATGTCTGGCTGACGGCCATACAGCCAACAAGATAGCTGAACAAGCCTGCCGGAATTCAAGATTAACCCCGGATTACTGTCCGTGTCTTTGATCGAATGGAGCCGTTACAGTCCCATTGCTGCACGGATGTCACTGTGACTCAGCTCGATTCCGTGGATATGGTGGATATGGTGATCAACAGACCCGCGAACCCCACTGCTGCTGAGTACGTTTACGCATGGGAGGAGGGCATTCTGCGTAATTATCCAAGCTTGGGCACTAGCCGCGCGAGGACCGCAGCCATGGCGGCGTGATGGCAGTTCTCATTCGCCGTGTGCTGCAGTTTCCCGGTGGTGGTGCTTGCGAGGACCCGTAGGGCTGAACATCCCAGTCCCTCAGTTCCTCAGTTCCTCAGGCCACCCAGCAGCAGTACCTGAAAGAAAGTTAACTGACGGAATCACCGACCGTTACCGCTTCATCGGCAGCCAGAGCTTCACTCTTTCCATGAGTCTCGAGGCGCATGCATCGTGCGCATCGCAAGAACCGCCGTGGTCAGCCATCCAGCCGAGACAACAATCCGGACCCGAATCCCTCGTAACCAACACCAAAATAGCCAGTTTTTATCATCATCCGCCGGAATAATGCAAAATAATCCAGCAATCCAGAGAACAACCTCGAAATAATCCACCCCTTCTTCTTTGACGCCAAAACCGCGCCAACTTGGCGATCCACTGCGTCGAGCAACCGCCGCCCTCGATTGGCTGGGGCGTAATTACTAACCAGATCGGATGAGACCCCCGGCGTGGCTGATGCCTCAGGGGCCAAGGCGCAGGCTGCGGCCGCACACCGCAGATCCGAGTCTCTTTGGAAGGTTTTACCGCCAGCTTTCCAGAAAGTCCCGACGCTCATTCGTGCATTCGCTGCACAATGGACCAGACAGGCGGTCCTCTCTTCACAACGCCCCGAGCTGTGGTTTCTGAATAGTTTCAGGCGGCGAGAGCAAGGAGCGGTGTCTGTCGCTCTCCCCGAGAAGACTGGAGAGACCTGCGAATCGATCACATTCGAATTGACTTTGTGGAGCACCCTTGAAGAACCTCGAAAGGAACGACGCAGATCACGTGGCTGAGACCTTGCGAGGTTCAGTTGTTTGGGGTCAGGCGGTTTCTGCCTTTCCATCCGCAGCACTCGAGGGCCAAATCTAAAACCTCAAGCCACAAGATTCTCTCGAAATCCCCCAAATAATCTTCCCAAAATACTCCCTTCTCCCTCCCAAATTCCACCAGTTGTGTCTCTTTGCTTCCGCTTGACTCAGTTTCGGACCCCACGCAACATGAGCTTTCTTCGCAAAGAACCTGCCACCGGCTTGGCTCCAGTGTCAGGGCCATCGGCAACTTCTCGGCGAGTTTTTTGCTCCATCCTCATCTTTAATCCGGCTTTACTGACGGTGGCTGCCTTGGATGAGGCCGTTTGATTGATAATCATCCCCAAGCTCCAACCACGGGATTACTAAGCAACTGGAAGGAAATGGCAATGGCATTGGCATTGAGGCTTGGACTTGATGCTGTCGGAGCTGAAGATTCGTTTGGCAGCACCTTTTCGAGACAGTATGAGGGGGATATTGTCGTTGTCGTGGCACCTTGGTGGTGCCGTCTTGAAGTGCTGGCTTGTGGCGCCGATGAGGGGGCCTCGACGAGCTTGCGAGCATGGTCCATGCTCCACTTGAGCCCAGGGACCTCGTGGATACCTTGCCTGTTAAGCTAATATCTAAATGGGTGGAGAAAGTCGGACGCTTGTTGCAGAGCACGTCTTGGAGACGGATATGCTCGGGGAGAATACGCAGCTCGGAGCCATTGGCCATGCTGTTTTGATCTAAGTTTATCGAATTGGGCATCTTCATGGAACTGTCGCATCTAATTCCGACAGACTCATCAAGGGAGCAGGCATCATGATTCATGAGACATTAACCAACAAAACCAACAGCTGTATCCAAAATACCGGTAAAACTCCATATGATGGAAGACCAGTGCAAAGATCGGTGTCATCTAAAAACGGCCATTACACATTCGCCACGTCATTCGAGCGTAAGAGCGGGCTGTACACATCAGGATTCCCTTTGTCGCTGTCTTCGGCATCCCGGTAGAGGATATAGTGTTGGATGACGAAGACCAGGTCGAAAAAGATGGTGACATTCGACAAGAGGAACTTGATAGGGTTGCCCGTGAAACCACCCCAGTCGTTCTGGAAGGCGGAGTCAAGTACCAACTGGACAAGGGAGAGCACGCCGCCAGTAAGATCCAACAGGATCTGGACAATGCTCCAGCCACGTGTCGATTTACGCTTGTAGTTGACCCAGGCTTGTGGGACATACTTAACCACCGTAATCACGAGTTTCACGTACGAAAGAGCATAAATCTGATGCCATTTGTCAGAGATCCAAAAATAGGACTTCGGAATTCGCAGTCTCATTGGCTGTACTTACGACGTCGATCCAAGCCCAGGTTAACGGTTCATAGCCACCGTCGGAACTCTTGGCTAAGACAATGCATACAACCACAGCAACCGCCGCTAAAGAGCCCCAGAATAGCCCGGCAATGGGCTTGCTTACTCTTTGGAAGCGCGAGATCTTGAACCCCCATATACTCGGCCAGAACTGCGTGTATACGAGGAAGCTCAGAATGACGGCATGCAGAGCAAATGCGAAATCGTTGAACCGCACAGTGGGTTCTTCGGATAGAGGGTGACGAGCGGCATACTGACGGCGGACTACTGGAGAATAGAGAAATGCTCCGGTATAGACGGTATAGCAGACAAACCCCAGCACATTGATCGTGGGAAAGTCGATGGCTAGCCCAGTGGTGGCTTTTCGCCGGTAGTTGTCGATTGGTTGAGGGTAGAAGGAAGCAGACCAGCAGAAAGTGCTTGACGTAACCGTTAGCTTCTCGAGTCCAGCGCCTAATGGAATCAAGTCAAAGGCCGAAGAGCAGTCGACTTACTATATCCACCCGAGAAGGCTATTGTATTATTGGGACCGGCAAGTCAGCAAGAGAGCCTCTCTATCGTTGAACACCCTCCCAGAAATGAGTAGAAGGAAGACATACCGAGAGAGCGCCCTGACAAAGGCTTCCAGCTGGGACACCATTGCCAACTCAACCCATGAGGGGTCTTGAGGTGGGAGGGTTTGGACCTTGGCGGAAGAAATCGCGTGATGGCGAGAGATAAGATAGCCATCGGACGGAAACAGAAGGCGGTCAGAGTGGCACTAATGAGTCAGCAGCGGTTGCTCTGGATATGCGCTGGCACGCTAAACCGCAAACGGCATACTATTATTGGCTGTCCGATTCCCAGCCTCCAGCTTGCGCTGGATCAATCTCGATCGTGCAGTCACCGGGCTTCTTTGCTCTGCCAGTCACTTTTCTTTTCTTGCATCTCCCCGTCATCCTCCTTGTCCATTGTTACTGTCCCTCTTGTGTGTTGAGAACAGCTTGTTTGTTGCATGGTGACCTTCACAGTTCTTGTCTTCCCCGCCTCTCTCTCCCAACCCACCGCTGTATCGCCTGCTATTGACTCCTCCACCGCCAGTCTCGATCGCATACCTGCAATTCAAAACTTTGTTGACGCCCGCGCTTTGGCAGACATCCACGCTATTTACCGGTAGTCCCGTCGATTCAACTCTCCCTTTCTATCGTCGCATGGTGGATTCCTCGAAGCAGGGGATCTCAACAGATCTCCGTCGGTAATATCGCAACTGCATCTTTAACCGCTCGAAACCCATTTCAATTTCAGCTGGTTGCCAAAGGTCGAATTGCAGCGAAAGTCATGGCCGACAATTCGGGGCTCACGGCCCCTGGGGAGGCCTCATATACCTCCAATACACTACATGTTGGAGACGGAACATGGGACCTCGACAGAGATACCTTTCTGCTGCCTAATCTCATGGGTGTAAACTTCGAGACAATGCGATACAATGGTAAGCTGGAATCTCACTGATAATAATCATCGTGCTAACGTTTCTAGGAATGGGAAATCGATTTCGAGATATGCCACATTACCACACTCTGATCGTTGCCCATGGTGTCATCGCCGCAATGGTGTTCTTGGGGCTGGTTCCCTTGTCGATTTTCATTATTCGATACTACTCTCTCCGAAATCCATACCGTGCTTTCAGGTACCATGCCTGGTGTCAGGTCCTCACCTTATTCCTGAGCACCGTGATATTCGTTCTTGGATGGTTCGCTGTCGGCCCAAATAGAAGCCTTACCAATCCTCACCACGGAATCGGCCTCGCGATTTACGTTATCATCGTTTTCCAGGTTTTCTGGGGCTGGTTCGTCCACAAGGTTGAAAGAAACAAGAAAAGATACCACGTGCCTCTTAAACTAGTGGTGGGTCTCTCGATTGTTCTCGCAGTATCAGCGCTGACAGATAATAGATTCATCGGTGGCTAGGCCGCGGTCTAGTGCTTCTTGGAATTGTCCAGATTCCGCTGGGGCTGACCCTCTACGGATCACCGAAATCGTTGTTCATCCTATATGCCGTGGCTGCTTTCGCCCTTCTTGTGACATTCTTCGTATTGTCCTATCGATATGATTCTGGCAGAGGCTCCCCAGATGGAGATTATGATAGCCGTTACAGCTATGTATCTCGCCCAACGAACGATGGTCGCCGACATAACAGTTTTGGAAGGATGGCAGCCGCTGGGGCCGCGGGGGTTGGGTTAGCTACCCTTTTCCGGCGACGCAACCGAGACGACGCGTCTGATGGCTCTCGAACATCTTACATGGACGAGAAGTACTCGGATGAGGAGTCCCGTCGTGGTGGCTGGGGTGGCAGACTCCTTAAACTCGGAGCCCTCGGCGGGGGCGCTCTGCTAGCCAAGAAGTTGTTTGACAGAAGGCGCGAGCGAGAAAGCGATGCCGAGTCAGGAAGTTACCGACCCGCCCATCGTCGAACTGACAGCATGACAGAGGAAAGCCTGAGTCGGCTGGATGACCGTCCTCGACCTCAGCCGAGTTATCCAGCTCACCATCAGCCGCCCGGTGGACCCCCGAGCAGACCACAAAGCCCAGGGTCATCATATTATGATTATTCATACTTCTCGCGAGAAGATGAGGGCCGTTCCCATCCCGTTCGAAACGCTCTTCTTGGAGCCGGAGCATTCGCCGCCGTGAAGGGTTTCTTCTCCCGAAAAAAGACTGACGAGCAACGCCATGTAGAGGATCTGCGACGGCACGACCTCAAAAATGAAAGAATTGCCCGAGCAAATAGCAACAAACGACGGTATACCGGAGACGGATATTTGCCACAACGCAAGCGCCCAGCCTCCCAAACGGCGACCGATGTTTCCACCGATCTCACGCCGCGTCCACCCCGTGGCCCCTACGCTCCAGAGTCCGCCGTTTCTACAGCGCCTGTCGTTTCGGGGGCGGTTGATGGAGCGCACTCGGACATGCCTCCCGCTCCCCCAGTCCATGATCCTACTTCATCCATGACACCCACGCCGGCACATCCGCCGCTGCCGCAGCCTCCCATCAATGCGGCGGCGCCCGTGATACCACCAGGAGGAACTGTAGGACCTTCGTCTGGCCATTTACCGCCTGGTAGTGGGACATGGCAGCGAGACGACCACGTGGAGTCGCCACCTGTATCGCTCAAGATGAAAATGCATAAGGATGCCATCACACTCCGAAGATTGACCGAGGAGGAAGCCGCCGCCAGCAGGGATGCCCGCCGCAGGGAGAGACGAAGCTCCCGCCGCCGAAACGGGAGTGTGAGCTCCCTCTCTGGCAATGAAGGCACAGGCAGTCGTGACCGGTGGCGTCGCGTCGAGGAACTGGAACGCCAGCAACAAGAGCAGATGCAACGTGAGCAAGCCGCCGCGTCCGCTGCTGCTGCCGGAGCTGCTGCCGCTACCGCGTCCCCAACCCCACTCTCACAACCTCCCCTCGCAACCGCTCCTAACGCATCAGGAAGTATACCACCCGTCACCCCATCCCCAATCCCGCCACAAAGTACAAGTAACCTTCCCCCGCCACGCGCACCGTCAACAAACCCCTACGGAAGCATCACGTCTCCGACATACACCGGCACGGATGCCAGCGAATATGCAAGTAATCGCCGACGAAGACGCGCGGAGAGAGCCCGAGCAAGGCAGGAAAGACAGCAGCATCCCAGCGTCGAATTTACATGATCCGCCACAACACAACTCACCCTTACTTTCGCCCCTTGTATAGCAAACATTCTCTCTTCACTGTGTATCTTTTGGCGTCTTTTTCCTTCCCTGTCTATTCACTCTTCCCACGAACACATACACAACCTCTCTGGATGAACATTCTAGGTCATGACACGAGCGCTGATTTATATTTCTTGATTCTTCTTTATGCTGATTTCGACTGCGACGGAATGGTTGATATCAGTTCTTTCTATGGTTAATGGTCTAATCGTCTCGAAGATTAGATATCGTGATTTGATGCTACATGTATGCTATGAACTTGAATACGAAAAGCTTCAGTTGGACGTCGTATCTGCACTGTCGACGATGCCATGTGTCATGTGAGATTAATTGACACCGTTCTCAGGCTATCCTCGACCGTTGCTCAGCTTCACGTATTTTGTACTTCCCCAGTTGAAGGATACTTAGTTATTTTACCCGGCTAGGTTTGTAGTGCAAACAAATGTTAGCTTTCTGATACCCATTGAGACACTACTGAAAAACATAACATTTCTACTACCAACGCCCCCTCCCAAAATTTGGCTACGAGGGCACTCTCTGGCACAAAACAACCGAATGTTTACGCCCACAGCAAGCCACCTTAGTCTCCTTGAACTTGTTTCAGCTCGACGGCAACTCTGATTCGCAGGACGGCGAGTAGCCACCGGACGGCGTCTTTGAGGAGAGCCCACCCAATAAGGGCGGCCTTTAGGGCGGCCTCTGGACACATGCAATCGCGAGCGGTAGTTACAATCACCGTGATGTGATGTACAAAAACTATCGGGAAAGCGATGCTAATCCTGACAATGTATTCGCCGTCGACTGCGCCGACCACCGAAGTTAGCTCCGGCCCTAGAGAATGTGTCTCGGGACGTGAAGTGCGCGGAACGGTTGGTGTGGTATGCACTACCGGGCTTTCTTTCAAATTTGGGCGTCGATTCTTCCATGGCAGAATGCTACCCATAATATTTCTTCCGAGTCTCCCGAACGAGAAGGCTTCCTGTGAGAGATTCCATACAGACGACGCTTTGGTGCGTGCGGGTTTCTCCATTTCACTTAAGTCGTTGGTATCTGCTGGACGCCGGCCCTCTCGTTTCCAATCAAAGTTGACGATGCCACGCCGCAGTGGAAGGTTGTCTATGGTCGGGATGGGTGCCGGAAAGGCCATGTGCGGGTTTTTCAGTGGTATACCCAAAATCTCCAGTTCGTGGTGTGAAAACGGTCGAGGAAAGTAGCGGCACGGAACAACGCTTCGAGTTTCCCATGGCCGCCTTGGCCCTGATGAGTGACGCTCCCGTGCCCGCTCAACTGCGGGCCGCTCGGCGAACTGGTCTAATATTCTCCTACTCGTCCAGTCAGCGATCAAGATGCTTCTTGAACCAAGGGTCTGTTGCCCTCAGACCTTTCAGAGGGTTCCAAGCTGAAGGTCGGTTGAACAGTCCCCACCTCGCTTCGGGATGATAATTCGATATCGGAGAGAAAAGAGGGTTTGGGAGGTTTGGGAGGTCGTGATTTAGGGGTGTTGGGAAGGGGAATGAAGGGAGTGCCGCCAGAGTGGTCTGCGTCGTTCAATTGATCGAGGGAGTCCCTCTCTATTTTTGTGGTGGAGAGCGAACTTCGCTGGCCTTTCGCCGAGTATCCAGTCTCAGACTGGCGACCGCTTAGCGACGTCGGCGTATTATGCGGGTTCAAGGGGATTCCTCCTTGATCAAGAAAGGGATCCCTTTCGCTCATCAAACTAGAATACATTCTCGGAAATCTAGAAAGAATATCCTTGTCGTCGTCATCCCCGCCAAGTATGTCAAACACTTGCGAACTGCGCTGAGCCAAAGGAGGTGAAGCAGACTCGGGTCGTTGGGACCTCATCGATTTTGCACGCCAACCCCGAGGGCTTTCGAAGAAAGAGCCGCTTGGAATCTCATTTTCCTGTGGGAATCCCAGATCATTGGGGAAGGAGGTCGATAGGTTCGTTGGCAACTCCTGAGGCATGGTCGATGGATCAATGCTTGCCTTGCTTGCCTGCTCGGAAGGTGATGAATGGACGTATGTGGCGAAGAGCCAAGCACCCAAGAAATAGAACGCACTGCAAGCAACGTGAATTTATTTTCGATACGAAAAAAGGGAGGGGTGTTGAGAAAGAATGAAACTTCGCCGGATCATGCATGTTGGGCACACCCAGAGATTGCAGATTGTCGAGGAAGGAGCGACCCAGCTCGTTGGATGAGATAAGTGCCCTATAATCTTCCACAAAGCTGTGTCCGAGTAGCATGAGGCTTTGGAAAGTAGCACCAATATGGCAGGAAGTCGGAAGAAATTGCTATAATTCTACAGGTTCAGGGTTGAAAACGCAAGCGGATATGTACATCAGGTATCTATTTCAGAGAAGCCTGCAGGGTCTCCAGCACCTACGACGAAGTCAGCCAACCTGGACGAATAGAGCAACGTCTACGTGGTCTAAACTTACCTCCAGCTCAATCTTAGCCTCAGCGATGTCTTGCTCACTGCCGCTGCCGCTAGCAATCTTCTGGGCTTCGGCAATTTGGGCGCGGACGTTCTGCAATCGTAAAAAAAACTCATCAGCTGGAACTAGTCGTATCGATTCATACGCTTTCAAGGCCCACCTCGGCGCTAAAATCTTCTAGGGGGAAGCCCTCAACAGCGTTGATGCTCAGCTCAGAGTTGGGCTGAACAACCGCGAATCCGCCAGATACTGCACAAAGAGTGGATTAGCATTGCCGCTTTCCGGTTATATGACAGCCAGTTGAACGTATATTGAACATGGCGCGAAAATTTCTGAGATTGAACGTACGGAAAAACTTCTTGTTGGCACCGCCCTCCTCGACGATCTCAACAAGACCAGGCTTGAGCTGTTCAATGGAGGGAACGTGGTTGGCGAGGACACCCATCTCTCCGGATTCTGCGGGGATGTTGACCTGGACACTGGATGGAAGTGCTTGTCAGTAAGGCGCGACACGAGGGATAACGAAGGTCGGCCATGCGCCGGCCCGTCGGAGGTACAAGGTGACATACACATCAGTCGACCGGAAGATAGTCTATCCAGGGAGGTATTTATCAGTCTCAAAGTTCGAAGGAATATAGGATGAAGTTCACCGGGGCGGGAGTCGTACCTGGTGAGGCAGCACCAGGGAGAGCTTGATCTTGTCAGAGACAGCCTCAGCGTATCCTCTGCGCTGAAGAGGCACGCGGAAGGCAGAGGGACGAGCCCTGAGGGCAGCACGAGCAAAACGGAGGGAGCTCATCTTGCAATTGGGGTTGAGAGGATGATGGTCAGTCTCCCACTCTGGGTCTGGAGTTGCGAGTTGCAAAGGTCGACGTTCGGATGCCGGTTGTTCCCTAGCGCCCCTTCCGCTCACGTGATGCACGGACAGGCTTCCCGCCAGAGCAACCCAGAATGAATCACCAACACACTAGGGGATTATTTATTCCTCTTCAAGCCATGTCGCTTGGGCAGCTTCTCGGGAGATTTTCATACCGTACACCTTGTCCAACCCCGTCGGCCATTCGTGCTCCATTTCAGTTCTGTATTGCGCGTACCCACGTTTCCAGAAATGAATATCAGTTAGGCAAGCCGACTCGGCGATTCTTCTCGAAATTCTTATCTTAGGCGCAAATAAATCTTCGTTTATCATCCGCCAACCCTCATCCGATCGACCTTGGATGGACTTTGATATCAGGGAGGCCGGGGCTGATATCTACAGGTCACGTGCATAAATGTTAATCACGTGACTAAACATCGAAGAACAACAGCCACTTCGATCACCGATGAATATCTAAAGTAAGGAGGCCAAAAGAATAAAATACTCGAAGTAGCTTCGATAATTCATCAAGCACGAATGCCTCCGCGGAGCGTGCTGTTGTTCTTGAGGAATTGGCAGTGACCGGAAGACGCTAACCAGGCTCGGTAAGCGAAATCCCACACAAATCGAGCCGAGCCCTACCCGACCTGCTGTTGTCTCTGCCTTTTTCTGTCGGCTGGATAACCTCACCTGCCGACTCACGCCCACCGTCTTTCAGTCGCGACAAATCTGTTAAGATGGCCAGTACGTTTTCCCCGCTGATGCTACCGACTTTATTTTGCCCTAGATACACCGAGATCTCGATTCAACTGCGGCGCCCAATGTTCGATAAGTAGCTGACGTTTCTCTCCTTCCCAGAGTCAAAGAACGCCTCTCAGCACCACCGCAGCCAGAAGGCTCATCGTAACGGGTGCGTACGATCAGGATTTCATTTGTTTTCCTAAGATTTGTCAACAGAGGGGGCTATTATTTTGCTTGCCTGGTGACCGATATTTGGGCTCGCAATTTGATATGCAACCTCTCCGCAGCAAAGGATTTGGGGAACAAGGCTCGAAAAGGAACGCTGTATCGCTAATACTCCTTGACCTCCAGCATCAAGAAGCCCAAGACCCACCGTTACCCTTCCCTCAAGGGTGTCGACCCCAAGTTCCGTCGCAACCACAGACACGCGCTGCATGGGACTGCGAAGGCTCTGGTGCGTTGGACCCTCCACGATTCCTGAAACGGCATCTAATGCGTATCGACCACGGACTGACTTCTCTACAGAAGGAGCGCCAGGAGGGCAAGCGCGAGGTCGCATAAATCATCTAATATAGAAATCAGACGAAAATGAAAGCGATTTGAGCTGGTGATTTCTTACGTGCAATGAACCTCAAGAACGTCCGTCTAACCGGTTCCGTTGTCAAATAAACCAAATGGACTCGAAATTCGTGGCGCTCTCTCCCGTTTTCCTTTCTCTTGCCGTCCTTGCGTGAAAGATCCCCGACCCGAGGTAGTCGACCCCAGGCATATGTGTGTACAGCTTCGTGCTTCTTTCTAATGCGCGCTTGCTGAAGGAATTTTCAACGTGCCGAGAAAATATTCCATGCCCTCCAATTACCAAACACCCTTCCCCTGTTCTCCGTGGCGAGGGGTTGCATGGACGGGGGGCTACATGCTCTTGTAATTAGATAGCGTGTAGCTAATAGAGGATCTACTTTACTCGACGATCCATTGTTACTGCACCTCGTAATCAAGTGGTCTTAAAAGGCTCTGACGCTGTCTCGACGGGGAATACAAGTGTTGGCGTACTCAACGAATAAGAGGGGGTTCAGAATGACTGAGAATTGCATGGAGGGAAACCATCTAGATCCGAGCTACCAGCTCGAAGAATACGAAGACAATGTTGCGAGGAGTTTCTCAACCGACCCAAAGATAGTTGACTTCTCTTTGGTTGACGTCGAATTGCTTCTGATGTCGACAACGAAGGGTCCCGAAGCGTCTCTTCCTGGGTTCCGCAGTGGAAGAGGCAGGGAGTATGTTTGGACGCTCTACGATTCACCACTTTGCCCATCAAGATGGTTGACCCTTAGTTCAGACGGCCTCGTCGTCGAAACCCAAGCGATGTGCTCGTGGATTGCTGGTCTGATTGCCCAGGACTGACTTTAGGCTATAATCCGCTTTGGGTCTCTCCAACTTCAACCCCTCCCACTCCACAGGAACAAATTCCCCCACCAAATAAATCCCGTCAAAGCCGCTGCGGTACTCCGAGGATTTGTTGTCATTGGGTACGACCCGGACGACCATGGAAATGAGCTCACTGGAAAGAAGCTGTCCAACGTGGGGGGAGGAAGGGGGGAAAGAGTGTTGGCATCGTTGAAGCTGCAGTTCTCTCCTCTCTTGTCCAACACCTTTCTTCTTCTTCTCTCCTTAGACTTCCTGTCGTTTCAGAGACTCCTGAGGTGATTTTTTCCCTGTCCTTCAAGATAATTGACCATGTTGTACGCCGACGGTGATAAGCTCGTCTTCCGCTTCGACGACCATCTACTCTGGATAGAGCCATGGGCCGCGAACGCCTTCCGCATTAGAGCCACGAAGCTCGCCTCAATGCCCACAGAAGACTGGGGCCTCTCCTCAAAGCCCCAGACGAAAGACGACAAGCCCGCCATCGACGTCCCAGCAGACAAGGGAAAAGAAGCAACCATCACCAACGGCAAGATCAAAGCCGTCGTCACCAAGCGCGGCAAAATAACCATCTACAACTCCCAGGGCAAGAAGCTGCTGGAAGAATACGCTCGGCACCGGCGCGACCTGACGGACCCGAAATGCAGCGCGTTGGAAATCGAGGCTCGTGAACTGCGGCCTATCCTCGGCGGCGACTACCATCTCACTATGCGGTTTGAGTCGCTTGATCCCAGGGAGAAGATCTTCGGAATGGGGCAGTATCAGCAGCCGTCTCTGAATCTGAAGGGGAGTGATATCGAGCTCGCCCATCGCAACTCCCAGGCTAGTGTGCCGTTTGCGCTGTCGTCGCTTGGATACGGGTTCTTGTGGAATAACCCGGGGGTTGGACGGGCGGTGCTGGGGACCAACACAATGAGCTTCGAGGCTTATTCGACGAAAGCACTGGATTACTGGGTTGTTGCTGGGGATACACCGGCGGAGATCGAGGAGGCGTATGCCAGTGTCACAGGGTACGTGCCGATGATGCCAGAGTACGGGCTTGGATTTTGGCAGTGCAAGCTGCGTTACTGGAATCAGGAGGAGTTGTTGGAAGTGGCGAGGGAGTATAAGCGGCGCAAGGTACCTTTGGACGTCATCGTGGTTGATTTCTTCCATTGGAAGCACCAAGGAGAATGGTCATTTGATCCGAAATACTGGCCTGATCCGGGTAAGTCAAAAGCACATTTCCTAGGTGTAGAGACCGACTCCGACAAGTCTAACCAGCTGTGCAGACGCCATGGTAAAAGAACTTCAGGAGATGAAAGTCGAACTTATGGTGTCTATTTGGCCAACCGTCGAAAATGCCTCTGAAAACTACCCTGAGATGCTCGAACGCGGCCTCTTAATCCGCAGCGACCGTGGCCTTCGCATAGCCATGCAATGTGACGGCGACACCACCCACTTTGACGCCACAAACCCAGAGGCAAGAAAATTTGTTTGGGAGGCTGCAAAGAAGAACTACTACTCCAAGGGCATCAAGATCTTCTGGCTCGACGAGGCCGAACCAGAATACTCCATCTACGACTTCGACATCTACCGCTACCACGCCGGTAGCAATCTACAGATTGGCAATATCTACCCCAAGGAATACGCACGAGCCTTCTACGAGGGCATGCAGTCCGAAGGCCAAAGCAACATCGTCAACCTCCTTCGCTGCGCCTGGGCTGGAAGCCAGAAATACGGCGCCCTCGTCTGGAGCGGCGATATTGCGTCCTCCTGGTCCTCATTCCGCAATCAGCTCTCTGCGGGCCTGAACATGGGTCTCGCCGGTATCCCCTGGTGGACGACTGACATCGGTGGCTTCCACGGTGGGAACCCAGACGACCCTGCCTTCCGGGAACTGTTCACGCGGTGGTTCCAATGGGGCACATTCTGTCCTGTGATGAGGCTACACGGAGACCGGGAGCCAAAAGACGGTCTATCCACCGCTCCGGGTGGGAATAACGAGATCTGGTCATATGGCGAGGAGATATATGAGATCTGCAAGCGGTATATTTTCATCCGCGAGGAGTTGAGAGAGTATACTCGGTCTCTGATGAAAGAGGCACATGAGCGGGGGACGCCGGTCATCAGAACTCTGTTCTACGAGTTTCCGGATGACCGACGCGCCTGGGAGGTTGACACGGAGTATCTCTACGGATCGCAGTACCTTGTTGCCCCTGTACTGAAGCCCGGCCAGCGGAAGATCTCCGTTTATTTGCCACAGGGTGCATCGTGGAGGCTTTGGGGTGACGATGGCAAGGGCAAGACGCACGAGGGAGGTCAGGACGTCGAGGTCGACTGTCCTATCGAGTCGATGCCTGTTTTCGTCAGAGTGTAGGTGTTAGATCATAAAATCGGATCATGATCTCCCTACTTCCCATGGACTTAGGATCGACAGAGGATCAGTACGCAGTTGAGAAGAATTGAAAACTTGTGAGCGTCAAGGTGTATCGTGCATGAAGACATAGAATATAACTATCAGATGAAGGAGTCTCAGACGCATGAAGTTGCAGGGGTTCAAGGTTGAGATCAGCACGGTCAGACCGTATCGAAGAAGCAATATATATTCACCTGCATTAACAGAAGCTGCGGCCCACTCTAACACCCTCCAAGACGACAGGTGATGTAGAACTGGGTCCAAGCTTTGGAATCCGCAGGATTGGATGACGCTGGATCATTCTGCAATATCAAGACCCAGAGGAATGGCGTGGGAGACTCGAATGTCCTCGCACGTTATGCATATGATATGGTTGATGGCTACCAGCACTGGTCATTCTGCAGATGATCGGCATGATCAACACAATACAACCTGGACCGCCCGGGATCAATGGGGTGGGCTTGTGTGAGGGGAGGTGAAAAGGTGGCGGGGTGTCTGTCCATGGCATTTCTCGATGAAAAGGCAGTTGACAAATACAACATAGAGCTGGCGCTCCGCTACCGGCTTGGTTAACTTCTGTTTCACGCGCTGGTGTCGACTATCATGCCGCTCACCCAGCCATGTAGCTCCGCGGTCCACCGCGTAGAGTACCACTCGTATGCTCTGAAGACTACAGGTGGGATGCGGCCCCGAGATGCATATCAGGGATCACATCGACGACGAGCACGGCTTCACCGGAACCCAGGCCGGACGATCCCCGCAGATTCTCTCGGACCCCTTCAGTCAGGGAGGACCATACAGCACGAAATGCGATCGAACTCCGGAGCTTAGGTCGAGTTTCCCAAAACTTCATCATATCGCTCACTCGTCCTTGGTTCGGGACCAGGGTGAGGCCAGTCCAGGATGAACCTGACCCACAGGGTTCTTGGAACAAGGTATCCATGGATATGATAACCTTATTGAGACTCGACTGTCAGACACTGTGAGGTCCCTCAAGGCTGAACGGAGCCATTGAAGATCCCCTGGGGCTGGGTTTTGGCGTTTAAACCAGGGAATTAGCCCTGGTGTTGACTGAGGTTCAATGGAAGCTGATAGCGTGGCGTGTTGGCCATTGGGTTTTTGTCATCCTCTTGGTCTGTTTGGGTGACTCAATGCCTTCGATAATGTATGTGTGGGTTGGCATGGTCGTCTAACGAGGTCGTATACATTCCATCATGGGTGAACGGCTGCCGTTTCCACGAACCAAGTCGATGGATCCTCATCCCCGTGACACCATTGTTCGAGCTGTCAACCAAGACCCAACGAGGCTGATTTGCCAGAGAAAGTCGGGGCAAGAAGAAGGTTGAGGTTGACGGGTGCCTGGGATTCTCAAGTCATCCCCTTTCGCACTTGAGAGAGAAAACGCAAAAAGGTTTTTTGTTCAACAGTGACCATCCAAATCCGTGGCACCGGCGCCTTGGAGCAGAATCTGAATCCACCATATCGCAGAGAAAGGAAGTTGGCAACCTACTATTGGGCTGATTTGTCAAGTTCCCTTCCCCCGCGAGCTGGTTTGCCAACCTCAACGCTGCAGAAAGAGTTCTGGGGTGTTGGTTCACATTCCTGGGGACAACCTGGGGTGCTGTTGATATTTGCAAAAGGTAGCACGAGCATCGGGAATCGTTCTTGGAGATGTTGATCAGAGGGATGGTACGGTAATATTTCTGGCGAAAGAAACGACAAATACGCCATCCCAGAACTTCAAATACCAACCTTGGAACCTTGAGTCTCTCGGAGTACAGACTAAGCCTAATCAGGCAAAATGAGAGCCTCTTCGCCAAGCAGATCGGGAACCACGCTGGAGAGGCAGGCGGCAGATGGTCCCCGAGTGTGGAAACCTGAAGCCCGATCAAAAAGTCATCCAATCAAACTCTGCGCTCCGGGCCGGAGGTTTCTCGACGTCATGCTCGAAGGGTTTGGTCCAGAGATCTTATGGATCCAGCCAACGACCGTTTTTTTCTGCACCGTAGGCACGACGAAACTGGTGGAGTTCAATCCTGACTGTCTTCATGGCTGTTTATGTTGTGCTGTGTTGGAAAGTCGCTTTTCTTATTCGACAGTTGAACCATCGCACCTGAGGAGAATGCATGGCGGAAAACGATGGTCTGAATACGAGAAGGATCTCTTGCTGGAGGGGAAGAAGCCTGAAACTGCGACGATTGACGGGAATCGTGATTTTCGGCGAGTCGTATTATGTAATCCTTCGAAGTTGACAGGTGCTTGGGCCGCCTGGGTTCGCAGGCCCGACAGTCAGGAAACAGGAAGCAGCAGACGCGAGAGCGCCGTTCGCTCCACCTTTCGCCGCCCTTGGTCCAGACGGCTGCTGCAGGGGTTCCTGGTCTTCGCCTCCTGGAGTTGTACGGCGCTTTGTTGAGAATATGTCTTCCCAGGGCCGAAGACTCTGAGATGATGGATGAGAAAAACAGGGAACAATTCGATCTTCACGAGAAAAGCAAATAAAATTTCCGGAGATCAATGCTTTGCGGCACAGCCGATACTCCCCTTTCAGGGACCAGAACGGTGGTGGGATGAGGAAAGTTGATCTTGGTGGTGCACAGTCCGCGCTCAAGGAGGGTCTGATCTCAAATCCTTCCCGTGTCGCTGATTGGACAGGCGCCTGTGACCTTTACAAAGATGTCGTCCTGCAACATCCCTGCCCTGTTTTCGGATTAACTCCACTGGCGCTTCGCGATGAATCAATAGTCGCCTTGACTCCGGCTCTTGCGATCCAATCATCGCCGTGGACAGTCGCTCAAGTTCTCGGCTGTCCTGGTGTTTTGTCTGGCGGGAAAGGAATGAGACAGCGCTTTGGTGAGTTGCGATGTCAACAGAGTCGACGACCTGTTCTAAAGAATCATCTCTATCGGTGAATCCCGTATATTTCCGTTTGCCCATCGTGCTCGTACCACGAGGTTGGATCGTGAGGTCCCGACGCATGGAAGGGTCGCGCAAAATAGAAGAAAATTACATCTGTCACCGTCGCCATCGCCTTGTGCGAGAATCAATCCAAGTCATTTCCCCGTTTTGGAAGTGGAAACTTGAGCTGTCGACTTTCGCCCGCGAGTCAAGGAGCCAAGGCCAAGCAATGGGATTCCAGAAAAGGAGAGCTTTGAGGACGGAAGAGGCTGCCTGACGTTACCTGCATTGGATCCCAGAGGGGGTCCTTCTGCCAAATGTGGTGCTTCGCCAGATCCTCATCCTGCAAACTGTCCTGGGAAGCTGTTCTGGGCTGGCCTCATTCGCGAGCCCGATCATCTCCGGGGAAGCTCAGCCAGGTTTGATAAACGCGAAGCAGGAGATCCCAATAGTGGAGGATGGGAAGAACACCAAAATGGAGACCTCCCGAGTCAAGAAAAATAATCAAAGATTTCATCACGAATCTCCCGTCGCTTCAGATGGAGAGCAGTGCGATCCATATCAAATTCCAAACCCTTTCTCTGATTTGGTTGACTTTACCAAGGAGGGCTTAGTCGCAGGATTCCAGAATGACAAATTCCTTAAATTGGCAGCCAATGAGCGCTCTGGATCGGGAGGACCGTTGCTCGCCATGAGTCCCCCAGGCCAAGGATTGTGCTTTCCCGCTAATTTAGCGCCTTGAAAAAAAAAAAAAAAAAAGGAAAACAAGGAAAAACGAGGAAGAATAAAAATGACATTGATCTGATCGCTCCAGGGCAGTTCTGGCTCCCTTCCTGCTTCCCCCTTTTGACCTGGCGACGGGACCAACGGCGCCAAGCTCGTGGCGGTCCGTCAGGTCTTGCCGCACCGTCCTTCGCTGAAGGAAGAATGCCGCGTAATTGGATAGGAGAATCGCTGAGTGTCAGGTCCCGGAAGAGGACAGTTTGACAGGAGGGTAAAATGTCCCTCGGATCCACACTGGAGAGTCTCGGCTCTGATCAGCGCCTGTTCAGTGCTGTCGCTGGGGGAATTTGTCTGCAGCGGAAGATTTCTTCACGACTGCAACTCTGAAACGGCATGTAATATTTCATCTTCGGGAGTCATGGTGATAAACTTCCGTCGATAGTTCCAATAGTTAGGGGAGCAAAAAGAAAGAAAGGTTGAGGACCATGACTATCAAGTGGTCGTCAATGAACGGGGGACGAGGTCGCTGATGGAGCCCTCCAGCGTATCCCGGGTCAGACTATCCGATCGACACAGTCGGATCAAACGGTCACAGCCGACAAAGTGGTGGCTGGAGGAAGACGGGCGATGGCGAAATGAGGAGGAATTTTGTGAATTGGAGTCCATCTCGTTCGTGACGTGAGTGCCACACTCGCCCTTTGTCCCTCCATGGCAGCGGGAGGATTCAAGCTCGAGGCGCTCAGGTTCTAAAAGAGGAAGAAGAAGTAACAAGCTGGGGAGGTGCCCGATATCCCCGAGTCGCCGCCGCTGTGCAAGAGGTAACCCTGGACGATCCGAGGCGGCTACCTGAGATCGTTCTCGTGTTGTGGTGTGTGGTCGTGTGAGGGAGACATGGATTCCACAGTCACAATCAATAGTGTGAAGTGCAAACGAGAGTGATGGCATGATCGCATGTCCGCCACATCGATGAGGAAAGAGTAGAGAATGTCCAGGAATCTCTCGAAGGTGGCCGAAAGTGAGAGGGGATCAGCCACCATGAGATCTGTCAGATATCCGCCATGCGCTCCAAGCAAGTTGGATCTGGAGCCAGATTTCTGGGTGGTCCCTGCAGAATCAACGCGAGTTTTCCCACGAAAATGGGATTCTCAGCTGAAGAATATCCGGTTTCGGATACTAATGTTCTTGCGCATTGCCTGCCACGTCGTCCCCTGCGATGTGCCGGTTCTTGGGGGTAACACGACGCTTCATCCTCGAGACGGAGGAATGCCCTTCAGAGTAGGATGCCGATGTCAAGTGACATCAACCAGTGATCGAAGCACCAGCTCGCATCTCTGATGCAGGGCCACTTCAGGCGAACGGTGCTGTCTGCCGATTCGCATGATTCTTGAGGAGGACAGGCGTCATGGAGGATGAACGGGCGATTCGTGCAAGGTAATTGGACGGTACCTGACAAGATCGCAGCGCCGAAGCCACCAACAACCGTCAAGCAAAGCATCGGGGGAGGGTGATCTTGGACCTTCTGGGTAAAACGTCAGAATTCAAAAGATTCCAAATCATGAACGGCGCTAGTGCTGGTCGCCGCCAATCGCGATCTTCGCTCGAAATGTTCCTTCCGATCAATGGGCGCCCATGCACAGCTGGCAGCTCAGAACGAGTCAACTGAGGAGAATCAGGAGAAGGACAAGGGCTTGCGCTGGAGCAGACATGGCTGGCTGACCTGCTGATGGTCTCTGCGATTTTCTGCTAATTTTTAAGAAATTTCCTCTCTTAATTCCCATCTCACGCCAGGTTAATGCATGAAAGATCTGTCACTCTCCAATGGAAGACTCCACCTTCTTGTCTGGAATAGCCCTTGGGCCTGCGATGGCACTGTTATCCCTCCTGCTGGGACGAGAACCGCGGTCAGATCTGGCGGAAACTTCCTGCTTCGTCGAATCTTCAACGAACAGTGACCCTCCGCGAGTCAATGCTCAAAACTGAGATGATTTGATTCCGACTCTCCTTTCTGGCACAAGGGGAGGATTTCTCATTCCGAGACTGTGTAATTCTCATTCATTGCCCAACTCGGATGACCCTGGTCGAGCCACCTTTCGTCCTTGACCACCTTCCCCATTGGGTTGTCCCAGACTGTTTCTGCCGCTCCCAGTTTTCTGTCAGGGCCTCAACTTTGGAAAGCATTGGCCAATCCTTCCCTGAGGCTGCGCCGGCTCGCCGAGGATCGCTCCATGGCGGGTGGAGAATGAACCCCCCAAGACGACCCGACAGAGAAAGCCGTTTGGGCCTGAATTGGTGGTGTCTTCGGAGCTGTTCGCTGTTCGACATCTGGCTCATTTCTATCTGGCCCAATGACACAGCGAATGGCCTCACACCTTCTCTGTTGCTCGGTACTGCAGCCTTCGACAATTGCTTTCTTCCTTGGTTTCCCCTGAATATGGTTCCACTGATTCCTCTTGCCTCCCGTTGATCAATCACCCAAGTTGATGGGATCTCTCCGGCTGGATGCGACGTCTCGGCTGCGCCGGGAGCGGTTGAGCCGAAGTGCGCTTGTGTGTACTGTCAGAATGGGTGAAGCTTGCGAAGAGAGACATTCTGGCGCAAGAGAGCTGCACAACTTCGCTTCACCTTTGGACGAAAATGGGAACTCGAAAGCCTGCTCAGGCGAGGATTCCGACGCAACACTGGCCCGCGATCGAGTGGCAGATCTCCCCACGATCTGTAAATGCCTCGAACGATCAGACTGTGGAAGTATCTTTTCTTTTTCTTCACGAATGAGCTTTGTTGACGAATTCTGATGATGCTTTGAGGCCTGGAATCGCCACCCAGAGCACTATTTTCTTGGATGGATCGAAGGATTGGCTTTTTGTCAGCGATGGGTCCGATCTCCCCAAAGAGATACCATGGAACGCTTGTCTGGCTGGGGCTCTTGGACCGTCCAAATTTCCACTCCAGAGCCAGAGATCGGTGATGTCGATGGGGAGTGCGAGATGGTGTTCTTCAGTCATGATTTCATGGTGCTATTGCATGTCCGGCGAGCCCTCCTTGGCCCTGTCGCAGGGGCCCAAAAGGCGTTGTGCCCCTCGGGAGTAGGCCCAGATCCGTTACATACCGATTCAATACCACGCCGTCAATCATTACGAGTCTCATCAAAATAAAAAAGAAAATCCAAAAATATTCAAATCAAAAATCGACAATTGGAAATTAAAATCCATCACTGCAACTTCGATCGAGGTTTATTATTGTCTCCTTTGCCTGCTCTTTCCCTTCTTTATTCCTCCGAACAACTGTCAGCTCCAGGATCTTGGATCAGATCTTCTCTCATAGCGTGCTCGAAGTGTGGAGCTGGATCCATTGCTCTCCGACTTGTCTCCCTTCGTCTGTGGCCCTTTTCCTCTGCACGCCTATACTTGCCGACTGCGTATAAACTCCATCCTCCCCCTCCCTCTCGTATATCTACCCCCCAACCAACCTTCCCTCCAGACGGCTTTCTCCTCTTCACATCACCACCCTCACTCCACCAATTCGATTTGAATCCTTCCCCGTGTTGAGCTCAATCCGTCTGAAACCCCGTTTGGCGAAGCCAGCGCTTTGGTTTTGCGATTCCTCGCGGCACCCTCACAGTAAGCATGCTTCTCATCCTTGTGCCTTGCCTCTTGACCCCACTATGCGACCCAGACTTCTGCGCTGTTTTCACCGTCTAACTCGGTCTACAGACAAACCAAAGATCAAGCCCAGTTCCGTCATTTGCTCGAAAATATTAGCTGTGATGGCTCCAACTCACCGTCGTGGACCGTGGGTTCCCGAAGAGGACCAGTTGCTACTTCAGCTGGTCCGCGAGCAAGGCCCCAACAACTGGGTCCGCATCTCTCAGCACATGCACTACCGCTCTCCCAAGCAATGTCGGGAGCGGTTCCACCAAAACCTCAAACCGTCGTTGAACCGTGAGCCCATTTCCGCCGAGGAGGGCTTGATGATTGAGCGGATGGTGACTGAAATGGGCAAGTGTTGGGCGGAGATCGCGCGGCGACTTGGGAACCGCAGCGACAACGCTGTCAAGAACTGGTGGAACGGCAGCATGAACCGCAAGCGGAGAGGCCTGCACAGCGCCAGCTCATCTCACTCCCGAACATCGAACGGCCGGATAGAGCCGCCATATTCCCGCGCCTCGCTCGCCAGCAGTCCCATCCTCCGCTCTCGATATTCCTCGATCTCCCACGATAGGCCTCTTAGTTCTTGGGCAACTTCACCCGCTTCCTCTCGTAGAGAATCTTGCTCTACGGCCTCGACAGACTATCCCCGACATCTCACCCCCATCTACACACTTCCTGCTCTTAACCGACCTGTGGAAGCGCCCTTGACATCTCCTGCATTTTCAGAAATCTCTAACGCACCGTCTCTCGAACCACCATCAATGGTCTCTGACCACAACTCAGTCTCGTCTGCGTCTCCGCGGACGATACCCTCTCCCCAGCTTCTCCCTCTCCCGGTGGATTCTCGCTTCCAGTACGGAGAGCTGCGCGGGCCGCAGGCATCGGATGACCTGTACCACCCCGGCTTTCCGGGACCGAAATCCCTGGGGATAATTTCAGAGCCTACCAAGCCTAGATGGGTTCCGGATCAGCCGTACTGGCTTACCTCTGAGGAGGTTCGACCAGCGGAACCGCGGCGGGATTCGCGAATGGGCCTTGACAATCTTCTTAATTGATCATGAGCCTAAGTATCCGCACGGAACGATCGCATGATTCTCCTCTGTTCTACCACCATACCTTCATGGCTATGTAATATTTTTCGTCTGATGTTCTGGCAGTGTCCACTGTATATTTATATCTACGTCTGACCACTTGTCACTCTTTGCTTGGAGATTTCTTATGTACGCTTTTCTCTTATCTTCTTTGGGTTGATCCTCGCACTTTTACTGGATGGGAAAAGCATGATTCGATTTCGCGGCGCTTGTGTTCTGATGGACTCTTGGGGATAGAGAAGCGAGCAGGAGCGATGACGATACTCTACTTGATGTTGGGTTGCATGACTGTTTGGGATGGATTTCATAATACCCCATGGTTGCTGTGTATTCAAGATATCTAATACCTTTGTTACTCGTACTATCTAATGGTATCAAGTTTTGGACGGAGAAATTGCATGACCACATTGATCATTCTGCATCTTCCAACCACTTGAACTCGAGTCTCAGAGTAGCGCCGTCTTTAGTGCAGATACGAGGAGGTCAAGTCTCGGTGGCTGAATGTTATCGACACCCGCAGAAGCAAGAAAAAGCAAGCATAAGGGAAAGCAAGTCTCGTCGCGGCTCACGAGGAACAGCGCAATGGGGTGTGCAGTGGGCATCGTGCAGCGCAGTGCCCTGCGGGCTCGGTGTGGTGGCCAAATCCCAAGCACATATTACAATGAAGGGCCTCAGGCGTGCTACCTGAGGCAGACGGACGGACAGGCGGAATTCATGCGCCCATGACCACGATGCACCAGGCGACGAGAGAGACTCTCGATCCGAGGGGTTGTGAAATGGGGGTGATCGATAGGTCGATTTGCAACCGAGCCAACGAACGGCCTTGGGCTGCAACGAACTCCAATCCGAGTCGTAGTTCATGCAGGAAGAGGATGATGCATTTGCGTCGGACGCTGGGACTCCGAGGGTTCGTTCCCTCTGGGCTGGACAGAGACAGAGGAGAGTGGAGGCGAAGGATTACTTGCTCCCATGTTTGTAGTGCCCGTTTGCCTCTGGCTCTTGTTCCTTGAACAGTCGAAAGGTGGCTGCTGGCTGCTGTCAGGTGCCTTGACGATCAGGAATTGGTCAACGCATCGCAAACAGGAAAAAGAAACGAGAGAGAACAGACGGGATATGCCAGCCATTTGGGGTCCGCGACGCTCGATGACCGTTCGATGGCGGCCTCGCCCTTCCGGGAGGGGATCCTTCGATCCCTCATCGTGCCTGACTCGCCACAGCACTTCGCAGTTTGGGCTGAGAGATGCAACATGATGTCTCTCCGCCGACAGTTCGTGGTTCCAGTCTCACCGGCGCCAATCGATGGGCCGTTGTGGCGCTGCGCCCCGGCCCTTTCTCCCAGCGTCTGGTGCCCAGTCGGTTCTTCTCTCATCCTTGATTTCTGACCTTTTGGCTCTCTGGGAATCCCTGTCGTCTTCCGCTGGAGTGTGGAGGAGGAGAGGGGAGTGGAGTTGGACCTCGAGTGAGCACGGGCCCCGACTTGGGGGGGGGGGGGGGGGTTCATGGCCACCGAGCAGTGTCTTTCTTTGTCCTGGGGACAAAGAAACCGATGAGAAGAACAATCACCCTGGCGATTGGATTCGTCTGTCGCTGAGGGACCCATGGGTTCTCAGGAAGAGGTTCCAGATCAAGGCGTGGGGTCCGATCGTCCAACGTTGTGCCGTGATCCTGTTCTCCTTGATCATGACCTCAATGATGGATGCATAAGGAAACTGCTCGCTGTCTTCAGGATGGTCTCCTTGTCGACATTGATTGTCCGTTTCGCCACTCCCACCCCGGCCTCTCGCCAGACAGTCCCAGTTTCAGCCTGAGTCTTGAAATCCGCAGCTTCTTCGTTCGGTGGCAGTCCACCACGATGCAAAACCTGGTCGCTTCAGTTCATCTCCCAGCGCCGATCTTCTTCTTTTTGTCTCTGGCGTTTCCGATCTGATTTGAAATACTGCACGTTAGCGTCTTCAGTTCGATGTCCGAGTCTGTCAACATCATCGCCGGGTCAGAATGAGCGAATTTGACACGGAATCTTCATTTCGCAAGCCAGAGAAGCCCTGCTGGAATGGGCAGCTTCCGGTGGATCCGAGGATGCAACATTCCCAAAATTTGAAGTATCACAGATATTGATTATTCCAGACGCGGCCCAGAGATTTGAGGTTCGAGGGCCATCAGCCGCCATTTCAGACACTTCTGTTCCAGATTGATTGGCCGCTGCCCACAGAAGCCTCGACAAAGAACAAAGAATCCCCCCCCCCCGGATGACGGCCAATCCCATGACGAGCGTTGAAGCCGTTTCGATCTTGAAAAATGGAAACGGAATTTCTGTTCTCTGAGTGGATTAACGCCGTGGACGATTCCCTTTCGGGGAAACGCACTTGACCACCTGGGCAAGGCTCTCCTGGGAAGCTTGGGTGAGCAAATGGCGACGCCTTCCAATCATACGAGGCTGTGCTCTTACTGTGGTCCTTGCGGCCCAGAACCAAGGTCAGCAGTGGGGTGTGCCATGTCTCGGGCGTGAAACGGTCGCAGGGGAGGACCCGGAATTCTATTTTTTTCGTCATCAAGTGTCTTGTGTCTGCGAGCTTGCGAGAGCTCCTGTCAGAGACTTTCGGGGTTCCCCCTCTGGATTTAGAATCCTCTCGCTGTGTTGGTCCTGAGCTCAATTCTGTGAGAAGTTTGAATGCCCAAGATGAGTCTCCACCTGTCAACACGAGAGATGTGATCGATGAGCCGAGCCATCTTCGAAGATGATCGATGGGGTCAGTTTTCTCAAGGACAGAATGGCTTTCAGTCCTCATGGGCACAGTCAGCGTCCAGACGACAAGCTGACCCGGCTCTCTGGACACTCCCGTCGGATCGGCTGAACTTCAGTTTTCACACAACAGCCCGCTCTCTCTGCGTCTCGAGCCCCTCACCCCAGACTCAAACAGCTCTGCCCATCGGCCGCATTGCACTCCGTTTCAGGAACTGACAAGGTGGACCTTGCAGTGCATCCTCCACTCATTGCACCCCTGGAGAAATCCTCCACAGATCGCAAAGCTTTGACAGTCTTTTATTGGACGACGGAGGATCTCGGTCGATGATCTGCTAGCCTGATTTAGGAATAGTGTACCCGCCTGCTGGTCCACCCATGATCGGCGACGAGTTGAACGAAATTTTGAATTCCCGCCCCGTGTATTTTTATTCCACCTGATACCGATATGATACGTCCAGCAACACGACGTTGCAAGTCAGCCTCATCGTCTTGGGAGATGAGAAACTACAACCTCATGCATTGGCGGGGGTTTGGCGAGGGGAAACGCTTGGCCAAAGGAGGCGAGAGCATCATATCATCGAATTGCAGTTGGTGGTACGGACCTGGAGCACAGGGTCGCTTCCACCCTGGCTTTCTCGAGGTTGGACAAACTTTGCGAAAACATGAAGGGCATCGAGTTGCTAGACGCTCGCTCATCTTTCCATTCTCGATCTTGGATTTGTCCCCGAGGGCCATGAGGTACATGTCGCAATATTGACCAGCCAACAAACGACGAAGCGAACTCGTTGCCATGATCGGAACGCATTCAACAGAAGAAATCAACCGAGCTTTCGAAGGCTTTGGGATATCAAGCCTTCTCCCGACTTTCCCACGTGCGATGCAAACCGTCGCAATGGCACACAGCATCTTATGTTTGCCTACGGGACCCCAGAGAAGAGCATGTATAACATGCATACGGAGCGTATCGTGTTCGGCCTCCTGAAGGAGGCGAGAATTTGGTGACGAGATGAATCCGTCAGACAATCACTGACTGGGTGGTGTATTTTCTTTTTCTTCCCCTCTTTCGGCGGATGTGACTTGCGTCCTTCGCGATCGCATCGGAGAGCTCTCTTTGGGTGGAGGGCCTCGCAGTTCAGCAGTGCCTTGATGGCACTCGTAGGTTGCTGTGGATGTTGATGCTGCGATGCAAGAACTCGGTTCAACGCCATGGTCTCCAGCTTCCATGGAAATCAAACCTTTCCTTGTTCTTGTTGAACTTCACTCCTCCACCAGCTCTTGTCCTGGCCAAGACTCGCGAGGGCTAAGTCAAGACGTCCGCCAGACCTCTGTATCTCCCATGAAATGCATGTCT
The DNA here is from genome assembly GCF_044049455.1 of Aspergillus lucknowensis. NCBI lineage: Eukaryota > Fungi > Ascomycota > Eurotiomycetes > Eurotiales > Aspergillaceae > Aspergillus > Aspergillus lucknowensis. Next base: position 141,489 of record NW_027263590.1, on the reverse strand, counting down.
TTCCATCGATTCACTCCGCCATCCTCCATGCCTTACGGCTGTTGATTCACCTCCCAGCAAATCACTTCATGCCTCATCCCCCCTTTCTCACAGCCGCCACTCACTGATGCAGCAGAACAAAGAGCCCGCAGCCCTTCGCTCTGAGCTTTGAACTCTGGCAGCAGGAACGCTGGTCCCGGAAGTATGTTTGCTTTTCCTGTCGCTCGGGGCTCTTCGCTCTCAGAGTCTCCTGGCCAGTAGCTCCCATGTCATCGGTGTTGGGGGCAGGGTTTTGATCCTCATCTGCGAACAACTGTTATCCTTGGGTACTTCGGTGTCAAGGAGAGCCGACACGCCCGTCGCCCGGACAGGGATTCTCCCGGTAAGCGTCGAGCTTTGCTGGATGTGTGCGCCGTGGAGCAGGAAGACGAAGGCTACGCTCTTTCCGATTCTAGCAAACAAACGGGTTCCAGCGATCAGACCGTTAGATTTGGATGCGCCCCCCTGCATTCGCGGCGAATCCTATGTTGGCCACCTCCCTCGCCTGCTGAGACCGCATCAGCTGCTTGCCCCCAGCAATCCGCATTGGAACGGGAGGAGAGACAGAAGCAGCTCCTGGGGTTGGCTATCGGAGGCGCTCGACTGACGCTTCATCACCTCTTGTCCACCAAATTCAAACTCCCTGTGGAAATTGAGAACCGAGAAGTCCACCGTATCCCTGCCTTGTCCTACCCGACCTCCAGCAATATCACTCATCCATATCCACGCCATTGGTGCCGCGACAGGGATTGTAGATTGCTCGTTGTGAGCTGTCGGCCCAGACGGAGTTCAGGAGATGCTGACGTTGATGGAACGACAAACACCCACCGTTAAGGTGAGGGAGATGATCCAATTCTTTCCTGATTTGCCCAATTTTCGTGATTCAAACAGTCAGTCCTCGGATGCAGTGGGCGGCTTGACTCTTGAGCTGTTCGTTTCCGTCACCAGTGTATGTCCGCGGTACCACCACCTCTGCATAGAACTATACCACCTTCCGCGACAGTAAAATTCCACGGCACGTACAGCGCTATTCTCTTCACTGGCAGCTTCTTTGGGGGGGGGGAAGGCGCAGACGTCATCCATCGTCACATCATCCACGGTGTATGCAGGGAACGAACGACCGGCCATCTTAGCACGACCAGGAGTGGGCAGATAGACCCCGGGACGTTGACACTCGTAGTCGTGTCCGCGTTCCAAATTCGTCTTTCTGACCTTGCCATGTCGTTTGCTGGCAGGAGCAGGTGGCAACAGGCCTGGTTTGGAGGTTTGGTAGTGTTCCTACGGGTGAGATAACGCGGTGTCCATCGAGATACTATTGTTCGCAGTTGAGGGGTTCTAAAAAGATGGGAAGAGAACGGAGGAGAAGGAGGCTATATGGATCCTACGAACTAGGCAAGTGAATAAGGAGAAGGGGAGAGTTATATGCATCTCCACTATATCAGCATTAAGTACTTAGGACCAGATATTGGTATCAGATGGAGCAGTCTCTGCAGTTATTGTTCCCAATGCCAGCATAACCCATGAAACATGACCCGTGAATGAGGAATGAAGCAAAGCCCTATAGAGACGCAAGGGAAGAGCAAATCATGTGAACATATCCTCTGCCCTCCTGCGCGGCCCTCCGCGTCCCTCAAGTTTATCAGTAAACAGCTCCTTGCCAGCGTTGGAATTGAACTTGGACGGGAACAGCTCGCGAACAGACGCTCCTCCGCGTCCCTTGATCGAGATCCCGTTCTCCGCTGCGCCGCGGATTGCGAACCCCTGATCTTGACCTGCTGCGCCCCGGATGTTGACTCCATCGGACTCCGAGTCCGGGAACAGCTCGAGGTCGCGGTTGCGTCGCGGTTTGGTGTCGTGCGCACCGTCTACCAATGGGATGGAGATTCGGCGTGCGAACAAGTCCGCTGTTTCGTCTGCTGCGTCAATAGCGTCCGATCGACGGTGGTTGCTGACTTTGCTGGGGAACAGCTCTTTCTTGAGATAGGTGTCTGCGGTCTTGTTGGGGAAGAGTTCGCGCGAGTTCGCGTCTCCGTCGGAAGAGAACAGCTCGCGGCCTTCATTGCGCCGAGCCGGCGGAGGCGAACGTTCACGGAACCGTCTTCGTGATTCCTGCCGTTCGTCGATGTATCCCCCCTCCAGCATCAAAGTATCGCGGCCGGGAGACGCACTGCGGTTGCGCAGCCGTCCCGATTTCGCACCCTCATCAGAGAACAAATCCAGATTGCGGTCACGGCGCGCACTCCCTCTCTTCCTCCGACCACGGTCCCAATCGCGGTCCCCCTCTGAATGATCGCCACTCGTCGCCCCCGTGTCATCATACATATTAGCAGTGATGCCCTCCTCGTAATCACGGTCCCGGCGCCGGCGCAGTTCCCGCCCATCGAACCTCCTCCGACGATAATCACCGTCGCTTTCGGCCCCGCCTCCGCGTGGTCTCTCCGTCGCCAGCTCCCTCCGCAACCGTTCCCGCGGGTCATGCTCGGGATGCATCAAATAGAATCGACTCGCTTCATACGCACGAGGTTTTTTCTTATCCGATTTCACGGCCGACCGCACCTGCAGTACCGAATCTGGGTGTGAAGCAAGCACCTTCGCCGCCCGTAGTCGGAGTGCGGGAATCTCCCCCGACACGGCCGGCGGAATCGCCGTATCGCCATTCCCCTGTAACTCGCCATCATGTGTCAGAGCAGACAACGCCTGTAGTCCGATCTCCGGTGAAGAGTACACGATGTTCGCGGAGGTATCATCGATCCATTCGATGCGGGCGGGCTGCTCCTGAGGGAAGTGTGACGATGCAAATTCCTTGATATTGTCTGTCGTCAATTCGTCGACGCCGCGGATATGCACTTTGTCGTACTGCGTTTCGGCCGTCTGAGGGTCAACGACTGACCCGTCTGCTGTGGTAGTGAGAGTGTGGAGGGTTTGCTCCTAGGGTTAGGTTAGACTGCGTAATTGCGGCTACTTCTTCGAATCTTGTAGGCTTACTGTTTCAATGGCTTCAGCTTCGGGTAACGGACCGAGGTCCAAGTCCATGTCGATGTCCATGGAGGTGTCCATGGTGTGTGAGGGGGTGCGTGGAGGAGGTGGTTGAGATGGGAGTGTTTGGTGATGGTGGCGACGTGCGGGGAGAGGAGGAATGCGGTGAAATCCGAGGTATGAGAAGATACGTGAGAGGAGAGGTGAATGGCCGGTCGGGATGAAGAGTAGGGAAGAATGAGTTCAGCAAGAATAATGAGCAGCGCGAGGCAAGAAGATGAGGAGAAGCTCGGGCGATGAGCGACGTCTGAGATTTGCCCACACCGCCTTGAGCTCCGCGCTGAGGATGCGAAGCTGAGTCTGAGAGAGTCTGAGGCAACACTGATGGCCCGTGGTTGAGTATCTAGTCATCCCTAACGCCTATCCTATCCATGTTCAACATTTCCCATATCCCAATCGTCGTGTCTGTCGTCCCAAAGAGAAGCCAACCTGCCAACCAGCAAGGATCCCATCGCTTGGTGCCCACTCCCAGACACATCCAACGCCAGTATGCAAATACAATCCCTACGGCGAGGGCAATATGTGACGCAGTTCCGCAAATCAAACAATATACGAGGCCTTGTAGATAGCACAAATGAACAACGACAACAACAAAGAGAATCCCAAATCAAATCAACGCTCATGGGGTATATTTCAAGATGCGCGCATCATAACCATATATCTCCTTCTTCGCCATTCACCCAGTGATTCCAAACTCGCTCGTAGGCGTCTTCCAAATCACGAACCCAGCGGGTCGTGTCAAACAGCGAGCATCTCCATCGCTCTTCAAACAGCATTCTGCGGAGCTCGAATAATCTGCCTGTCGCTCGGCCCTCTCCTCCTGGCTCGTAGCGGAGACTCCGGCACAGGTGAGCCGCTTTGTTTTCATAATCCTCGTCAGAGATGGCAATCAGTTCATCCCGGGCCTGTCGCCCATTTTCAGTCTTTGGTAGCGCACTGCTGAGGATGCTGCTCGCCATACGAGAGCACATCTTGTATCTATAGCGCGGGAGGGTCAAGAGTGGAGTCCCACTCCACAAAACGTCCGTCGCCGTCGTGTGGGCGTTGCACTCCGGTGTATCGAGGAAGAGGTCCAGGATTTTCGCCCGCGCGATATGCGCATTCTTGGGGGCAACGTCGGTGAAGATAATCCGGGACGCCGTTTCCTCTCCGGCCCAAGCGACAGCAGTCTCCCTCAGGTTTTGTTCCCCAAGCTCCGGAAAACGGAGAAGCCAAAGGACCGCATTGGGGATTCTTGCGAGGATCCGCAGCCAGGTACGGAAGGTCGTGGGCTCAATCTAGGGCTTATTAGTCTTCTGGCCGTTAGGGGTTATGCGGTTTGGAAGGGCATACCTTATAAAGTTGATTGAAGTTTCCAAGAATAATGGCATCATCGTTGAGGCTGGGGAACAATTCTTTCCTCATTCGCCAACGTCTCCCCTGCTCATGTTCCCAGGCGATATACGGCTCTTTTGCATCCGGTGCACTTTGACGGTGGTCGCAACAGAAAAATGTATCTCGAGTGAAGACGATCTTCTCTGCATACACCCAATTTTCGACATCCTCGCCATGCTCTTCCTCGAAAATTCGGTCTTCAATCCGCGTAGTACGGTTTCCGGGAGAGAGCGTCTCCGGAGGAATGGATAACCTGTCGGCAAGAATGTAGTCGCACCACTCCGCGCCGAGCGTGCCTGCGAACCCCATAAAGGACATGTGGATAGGGGCTGGTCTCGCAGCGAAAACCTCATTTCGGGCACCACGAGTGTAGCCGTTAAGATTGATGAGGATGTGAATGCCGTCTTCGACAATCTGCCTCACAAGTCGTTCAACGGGCCATCCGCTGGCATCATAGAACACGGGAGCCTCTTTCTCTATCTGTGACCGATGGATCGACTTGTCGCTTGCCGTGGTGGCATAACAGTATGCCTTTACTTTAGACGGACTGTGTAGTCCAAATACCGACTGCATTAGGTGAGCAAGGGGATGGTTGTTGAAATCGGACGACACATATCCGACTTTGAGGTATGGATTCGGAGGCGGCGGGGGAGGATAAACGGTCGGTGGGAGCCATGGAGACCGCAGAGTCGAGCATGAAATGCGGAGCCCATTACGCTGGGAGATCTGTCGGATCTGCTTCGCGGAAAGAGGGCAGGTGAACGTATGAAAGGGTAGAACGGTGGGCGCATTCGGCGTAGAAAGCCCAGGAGGGAGCTGTGGCCGTCGGTACTTGGATGGAGGAAAATCCCTACCATAGATGTACCGATCCTGGTACCATTGCCAAGTAATCGACCTGATCACACGTTCCACGAGTTTGACAACGCGCGAGCCTTCCCACTTCTGTCCTGCCCAAGACTGCAACATTGCAAGCAGGGTTCCAGCCGCAGATCGATGGCGGCCGTCCATTGCAGGAATCAGCTGTGCGCATAACTGCTCTATTGTAGTCAGTGTTAGGAGGCCGCGGCCCCAAGATTCCCCTTCCTTGAGCTGCCGATCGACGATGTCAACGACGCGATTGATCCAACCAGTGCTCGTGCTGGTGCCATTCGAGTCACGAAGCATACCTTGGTCGTCCACATGCCAGCGATCCCGGAAGCCGAATGCGTTAGCGATCCCTCCACGGCCCATCCAGTTGCACACAGAGTTAAGAGCATTAGCAAGCCCGCAGACTGCCTCTGCAAAATCTGGATTCACTTTCACGGCACGCTTGTAAAACGAGATGGCGTCGTTGACTCGGCCTGCATCTTTGACCGCATTTGCTAGGTTTGCCAGTGCGATATCGAAGTCTCCATCGCACTGGACAGCGTGTTCGTACATCCGAATAGCCGCTTGTAACTGGCCGATATCCTTTAGCAGGCTACCAAGGTTAGTGTAGAGGTGCGCGTGCCGAGAGTCGAGATGTAAGCCGTATTTATAATAAGCTAAGGCAAGAGACACCCCTGTGCCAGGAATGACGCCGGGTATTTCGGGGTGCTGCATCTCAGCACTGGAACAAGTAAGGCCTTTGCCAGGTGCATTGTTGTGGATTCCAGCAAGCAAGATGCCAACATTGTTAGCCGTAGACGGGCTCGGTTGAAGGGAGAGAGACAGATAGTAAAGAGCGAGGATGTCCCGCACACAAGGCGCAGACCGAGGCCCACCGTTAGGAGAGGTGTTTGACATGCCGTCCTGGTAAATCTTCGCTAGCGAGAGTAATGAATTGCTTGTTGTAGATAATGCTGCTTTTCTTGCTAGTCCTTCGGGGACATATTTGATACCCGGGGGCGTCCCACAAGGCGCAAAGACCAACTTTGATGTCTGAATGGCTTTCTCCGGGTACAGTAAAATTGTTTCCTGCGGATCGTAACGATCGGACGCTGGGAATTCACCGCGTGAATCCCGCGAAAACGCAGCAAATATTTGCTTTATTAGGCTTTGAATTCCGTGGCGTCTTCGTCCTGCACTTATTAGAATCGCATCTTCAAATGCTGTCGCAGCCGCCACATAGTCGCCCAACGCATAGAGCATATTTCCTTTGGCGTGAACCAGTGCTAGCATCCGGCCGTTATCACAGCCCGGGACATTATAGCCACTAGATCCGTACCCAGCAGCAGCACTCTCCCCCGACTGACGACTAACAAAACCCGACGGGCCAAAGTCATCATCGTAGTCGAAGGCAGCCCTATCATACGATCCCAAGTCGGATGCACCGGAAACACGACTTTCCGCGTCGCTTTCTGTTTCGCTCGCATGTTCATCGGCTTTGAAGCAATCGCCATTCTTAGATAAACGTAGAGAGTTTTGCACGAAGTCGATAATATTAACCGCTTCCTTCCCGCGCTGGCTACTGCATAAAAGTCCGATGAGGTGCTCAACGGCCTCAAAATAGCTCGGCCGCAGTTTGACGGCACGAAGCCAGTGTTGTAATGCCTCCTCGCGTCGATCCAAGGCCAAAAGGGTGGCCGCCAGGTTGGAGATCGCTTCCACATGTCTAAGAAACAGTTAGAATCTTAGTGAAAACAGTATATCCATGTACTCACGTTGCATCTCGAGCAATAATCCTCGAGTACCATCTCATCGCCTTGTTATAGTCTCCCAGACCATAAGCTAAACAACCCCCAAGTAGCATTCCATCGATCCATTCCCACCCGCTTTCCATACAAAGGTGTGATAGTAACTCTAGTGAGGATGCTGCATTCACCAAGGTTGCATCCTCGTTCATCGGGGTATTAGAATAAGCTGTGCCAGAAAAAGAGTTCAAACGGCCCGTATGCCGTAGCCTTTCAACTAAATGGTTGCTGTGCGGAATCTGCTGAAACTGTGAGATAGAATGGCGCTCATAGCGGTTGCTGTGTAAGTTAGCAATCAGAGTATGTTCCTTCTACAAGAATTCCACCACAGTATTTAGCTGGGGAGTCATACTGGTTTGACGGGTAGCTGTCGTGGCGAGGTACTTCCGGTGCATTCGTCTTAGAAAAATCCAACCCTGGTTGGCGCGGTGGCTTAGGGTATATGCTCGGCTTTAGGAGACGGTTTTGGCTGTCGGGAGTCGCGTTAGAGGCGGTATCCCGGCGTGCTCGGTGGATAGACGCGAGGAGATCCACATAGACGCCGTGAGCCCATGACAGCACCTTTTCCTTAAATTCAGCGTTGGTTGCCCGGGATCCTCTAGTTGATCCGATATTCTGAATTCCGCCGCTACCAGCTGAACCTGACCATGATGACAGTTGATCCGGACGCGACGAGAAGCCAGACCCGGAGGCGGCACTCCGGGTATGGAACGGCAAGACATGTTGATTGCTTGAGGAATCGAGATTCTTCAGATCCGAATGACGAGGGGGAAAGTTTGCTTTCACGGAACCCTCATGGTTGAATGTCCCCAACTGATTCTGGCACCAGTCACCAACTTCGGGGTGACTCGACAACGTCGGACCCATATTATAAGGCTGATGTTTCCCGTCGAAGAGTTGAGAGCTAGGATGGCCGATCGCGTTCGGAAAAGAGCCCCGAGAGTCTAAACGAGGTTCACGGAATGCAGCTGGGCGATATGGAATGTAGGCACCGTCCGGCCAATATGGGCCATACGGCCCAGTGCCCGCCGAAGCTGTGGGGCCAACGCACGGTTGTAATGTTGCCGGTAACACGGTGGGCACGTAAGCTCCATTGTGCCAGTAGAATCGCTGTTGGGACGCTTGCATCGGTAACGAGTCATTGAGCACCGAGTCCATTCCGGACGGAGGATTCAGCGAGCGGACCCAACTAATCCCGTTGAACCCTTGCGCCATCTCTTCCGGGGCGACATTGCCTCGACTCGGGTCGGTCTTATGCATCGGCGGAAAGTTTAGTGGCTGCGAGGAAGACGGTTGATCCAGGGTGGCTTGTTGCCAAGGGTCAGTCAGGAACCCTGCCTGGGGGGAAACTAGCTGCCCTTGTTCCAACTGGGATACTAAAATATGCTTAGTTGCTGGGGGTTGGATTGTCATATCCCCTGGTGTACCATCGTAGCCGGCCGCGAGCGTCCCATTTGGTGTCTTCCTCCTTAGGGCATGCTCCCCAACATTATTCAGCGTCACTGCCGCCGTGTGCGTGGGATCGTGGACGTCGGGGCGCTGGATGGGGTGCGGATATTGTAGTCGAGTGCGGGAAGCTAATTGGAACGAATTGCTGTCGTGGAGGTCGTAAGGAGGGCGCGGCGTAGCGAATGACGGATCCAAGCCATAGGGCCCATTGAGCGATTCGGCCCCGTGGTATCGATTAAGGTGATGATGCGGTTGGACTGGCGGAAATGGCGCCACGGAGGGCAACATGTTGACCTCGCCCGGGGCGCCTTCCCTGTTCCTTTAATCCTACCGCAGTATCCGTGGAGAGTTGATGTCGAACACAAGTCGGGAAAGGGGGGGATAAGGATAGAGAGAACAGGCGGGAGAAAGAATGACAGAGGGAGAGGAGAGACGAGAATAAAAAGTCAACGCACGGGAGGGAGACGGAGCAGAGACCTTCAGATAGGATTCAAGCAACGACCCAAGCCAGAGAGAGCGGTCAAAAGGTCGAGACATCCAGTTTGGATTTATTGGCAACGAGCATCCTTCTTGAAACGTTTCTTACACCTCATCCTGAGCCAAGCCGACTCGCTTGATACTCAATAACACCCCCCACAGGTTGTCTCAGGGTTCGGCATGAACACGGGCGGTGGTGATGAGCTGCGGAAGTCGATAGTCGCTTCGATCCACCAAGCCGGAGGGGAGGGGACGGTCGTTCGAAGAGGAAGAAGTGGTGGAGGAGAGGAGCGTGAAAAGTAGGTAGGTATGCTCGGGGGTCAGCGCGAGATTCCAGAGGTCGAGAAGAAGACACGCAGGCGATCCGCCAAGCGAAGAGAAGCGGCGATGCAAGGGAGTGGGAAGGGATTCAAGAGAGCCACAGGGCGAGTTGGGAGAGTGACGCAGGTGCCCGCAAGACACGATCGGCGACGAGACAGGAGACGCTTGGCAGCAATGCTGATAGTTGATGCTGAATGCTGCGCCGAAGTGCTGGACGGAGGAAGTTCGACGAGAGACAAGAGGGGCGGAGGGACAGAAGCTGCAAAGGAAAAGGGAAGAGAGAATGCGAAGAAAAAATAATAAGAGGGCATAATAATTGGACCTCAAGAATACGAAGAAAAAAGACCAGGACCAGATGCCAACCAAATCAAACAAAAAGGATGAAGATCGGAGGATGCAAAGTGGACTGACGCTGAAAGAGTGGAGGAAAAGGCTCGACAAGGCACCAGTTGCTGATCATCACAGCTTTGAGGATTTAATATTTTTAATTCAAAAAAAAAAAAAAAAAAAAAAAAAAAAAAAACATTTCTCTTTGTTTATTTGATTTTCCATTCTTTTTCTCTTCCCTTCGACTTGTCTTTGCAGCAGCACAGTTCGAGATGGGAAGCAATGAAACCGTGGGCATTTTATTCTACAATTCAACGACGACTTCAGCCAAGGCGATCCACGGCGAAGGCGGACGCAAGGAGCTCATTTGGGGCGGAGATGATTCCAACGGTCGGCGGAGAGGAGAGGAAAGGAGGGCAGCAACTCTAAAAAGTCTGATAAATTAAACCAAAAGGAATCAGACGCGATGTCTGGGGTACGCTGGCGGAGCCAAGGAATAAAGCAGAATTGATTGCCATGGGCGAACCAGGGAGTTGCGCGGCCAGGATTGGAACTTGGAACCTCCAACGCCCAAGACAACTCCTCATCAAAGAGACAATGACCCAGGTCGAGAAGTGGGAGATTCTGGTCAGAGCGGAGTCTCCCAGGCGACACCAAGCCAGACTTTGGAGTGTGGGAAGGCGCTTCTGCTGAGCTCACATTCTTGACTGGCGTTGAGGCGGATCCCGCTTGGACGCTTGGGGGGTGGGGCGGTGGCTTGTGGTGGGGGGACAAATGAGATGGATGGTGACCAGTGCTGAAGGGTGAGAGGCCAATCGCAAGCCACAACGGCCCAGTGTCAGCAGCTGAATGGATGCTCGATGAAAAGATGATGGCAGAAGATGGGCTGGATGGTGGATAAGGGGACCAGCAGGAGTGGAGCCAGCGAACAGGCTGGCCGCATTGTGGGAGGCTGAGGCGCCAGACTCAGCGAGGTGTCCGTCCTGTCATGTTGGGAGATTCACAGCCAGGGCTGTTGGAGCCTCGAGGACATCGTGCTCCGGACGTTCTCAGGCGACTGGAACGAAGACTTCGAGACAAGAAGCCATGCTTGCCCAAGCCGACGATCCAACGGCTGGAGGGTGACTGGGGCAGATCCAGGCGAACGTCAGTGGACCACGGGACCCGAGCCCCAGACCCTCAGTGGCGCCCGTCCTGATCAAGGCGATCTCGCGCTGTTCCGAGAGTTCGTCGCATGTCGCCTTCAATTCCAATGCACTGTGAGAGAAAGGAACCTGGAGGTCACTCTATCTTGAGCCAAGAGGCTGCAGCGTCGAGACAGACTTCCTCAGTCAGCGATTTCCTCGATTGACCCTCCTTGAACGTGCCATCGTTCTGCTGTCGTGCTTGTGTACATCTCACTGCAGGTTTCCAAGAAGAAATCATGGGTCAAATTCCTTTCAGAATATCTCCACGTCACGCAATTTAGAGCGGGGTGATCAAGGAGTTTCGAGTTCATCTTTCTCTCAATCTGGATGACCACCCACACGCTCCTGGTCTACGAACGGTTGAAATTGAGAATCCAACCAAATCTACTCCACGCACTCTGGCTCCAGCTGGGAGGACCGAGCCAGCCCGTCAAAACAGAGACCAACCCAACCAGCACGCCAGGTGAGTATCAGGTCCGCCTTTGGACGTCACAAGCGGTCTATCAATGAAGATCAGCAAACTTTGCTTGTTTCAAGGCTCTTTCCGCTCCTCTCTTCGGGTCTCGTGGAGTTTGAGAATCATGCGGCGGACCTGTCTCAGGGGCTGTCGATCCTGGACCAAGGAATCTGAGCAGCCTCTCACACATGTGTTTAGCTTTTCTTCAGCAGATGACTCATGCTAGTCCAGCTTTTGGACGAAAATGAAGAGGGGGAGATGGAACAGAACTGGAGACTTGCATCTCGGCGCGTCGTACCAGGAACCCGTCGGTGTTGATCATCGTGGTCTGTGGGGGAGAGAGTGTGAGATCTTCGCCCCCAGTCTGCTTGCGTCTCTCTTGCCCACTCGCAAGGAATGTTCTTTGAGATGATGAGGCATTATTCCTTCCGATCTTCCGTCGGCTGTCCAACTTGCTTCGGTCCTTTCTGTCAGCTCTTTCTACACCCGATGCAAGCCACAAGAGGCAAAGCGCACGAGATCCTGGCGTCATCCTGCTGGGTCTGACCATGCGTCATTGATTTGATGCAGGCCAATCCATGGATACCTTGCTGGGCGTGCAGCACACCCTGGTATTCCAAACGGCGCTAATGCAGAATGAATGCAGACCGTGGCGATCTAAGCCACGCTGTCGGTGAAATTTGGGATGACAAGGGTGGACACAAAGAAGGCGAGCTGGATACAGGAACAGAGGAAAAAAACGAAATCAAGATCGGAGGAAGGCGAAATTGGATGTTTCATTCTCTCCAAACCCTGATGACCTTCGATTACGGCACCTGCTGGACATACCAGACGGCGTGATTTACAAGCACTGTAGACCTTTCAAATGGACCACTGTATCCACGGGTCGAAGCGAAGCCTCTCCCAGTATACCGCGGTGAGTAGAGGGTCAGTTTGATCTTCTTTGCGCAAAATAAGCCTATACCACGAGAAAAGGTTCAATCCAGGCCCGAAGGCGGGAAGGAACGGTAAGAGCCAGAGTGTTGCAAAGGTCACAGGAGGGTTGACCGCTCCATGATCGGGCTTGAATGCGGCAAACAAAGCACACGAAGCTCGAAAACACCAAGAAAAGACTCGCAGCGTATCCAGCGAAACGATGAGAAAATTTTCGGTTGAATACCAGTGGGAATCCTAGAGCCATGAATCGTAAACCATTCTTTTTGATGCCGCCAAGGCAAATGATCTTATATCTTAATTACGAGCATCCCAATACACTTTGAAGAACGCCATAAGAATCATGATCATTATTTATTCGGAGGGGACTGTCTAGCAATTAGCAACTTGAATTTGCCGCGGGCGTTATACTATTTCAACACTCACCGTCAATTTCGCCAGCCTTGACATCGTCGCTGACATCCTTAGGGCTGCGGCCATCGACCTTGCAGCCGACGGAGAACGCAGTACCGAGGATCTCAAGGACAGTACCTTTAAGCTCCTTAGCCAGAGAACGAGAGCGCATCTGGCGGGCGATCTCGACGATCTCGTCGAATGGAATCGACTTGGTGTGCTTGATGTTCTTCTCCTTCTTGCGGTCACGAGGGGGCTCCTTGAGGGCCTTGATGACCAGCGAAGAGGCGGAGGGCACAACAGAGACCTGAGCCTGACGGTTCTGGATGGTGAGTTTGACGGTGACACGGAGACCCTTCTATTCGATTCAAAACACCCGCATTAGCAATCCATCAACATGCTCTCGGCCAATGACATCGGTTCAATTCGTACCCAGTCGCCAGTGTTCTTCGCGATATCTTCACCAATCTTCTTCGGAGACAGACCAAGGGGACCGATCTTGGGAGCCAGAGCAGACTGGGCACCGACCTCACCACCCGTGACACGGAGGTGGCTAGATAAGCCGTCAGTTTCAACCCAAGTCGAGGCTATCACAAACGACTTGGAGAACTTACATGATCTTCACCTCATTGGGATCAAACTTGGGAGCTGCCCAATGGGGAATCGTTAGTCGCCATGGTAATAATACCCAAGGAGACGATACTTACGCATGGCGAGTGCGAAGGTTGTCGATCTGCCTTGGTTTTGTTGTTGAAGTGGTGAGGAGGAGGAAGAGGAGAAAAAGTTCTCAAGCCGAACTTTGACATTTTGGATGGGAGCCAAGCTCGGCCTTAGCGAGACGCCCGATCGGGGAAAGCTTCTAGGGCTGAGCCCGAATCACGTGATGTATAGATATCCTGCTGCTGGAAACCACTTCTTCAAGGCGAAGAACACATCCATAGATTGAGCCACCATGTCCTGAGCGCATGCCGCACGCCAACCATGCGGCTGGATTACCCGGCCATGGCACATGGCCATTGCGCCGGACTAGCGGCGTTCCAGTACGACGCAGCACTGGATCGGGATTTCCAAGCGCGGATTGACGGCAACACTCCAGCGGGTCAATGGTGTTCTCATGAACTCGACCGGCGGCTGGCACACTAGAAAGGGAATGTTACTGCAAGTGTGGATATCCCGCGGGCTAACATGATCCGGCTGCGTGTCGACGCCATCAGCAGCAGCAACTTCTCTGCAAATTTCTCCCAGAACACTGATGGCGAGGATCTCTCGCACGTCAAAGCCATACACCAGATGGTGGACGACGAAATCTTCTTTGTCGGGGTCGGTTTGGCATTTTGACCTTGCCACTAAGGAGCTTGGGGGGGCAGTTTGCGTCAGGTTTTCCACGCTCCCACAGAAACAGACGGGAGTCCAGGAGGCTTTACGCTTCCGTTCTTGGAGACTGGTTGGGAAGACAACCAGCTCGGGTCTCCCGTGAGTTGATCGGGGATACCAACTTAGAATATACAAGCTACTCCAGGTTCTCCGTTCCCATAGCCACGCAGTTGCAAGGACATCCAGCGCCCTGCGAGCTATCATTGACTTGTGTCTCTATTCGTTCCATAAGGACTACGACAAGAAACTCTTCATTGGATCTAAGAACAGGCGACTGCTATAATTAAGGGCAACAAGGCGAAGGAATCACCGCTAAAGAGACACACGACCCGAGGACCGATGTAAACCGCCCATCCTTCTCGTAATCGCCATTACCTCGTTATTTAATTCGTTCCAGAGACAGCAAGCCTATTCAAAGTTAGAGACGGAATTAAACGTCTTTTGACGAGAACTTACTTCATTAGGTGATCCATAAAAGTCTGCAGAGAAACATCGTCGGTGAAGATGGTCTGCGACGTCACACCTCCACCATAGCCTCCCGTCGTATGTGTCGTGGATGGATTGAGCTTGGACAAAAGGAAACGCGCCTGTGAACCACCCGCATCGCAAACGATAAATCGGGGCAGTGGGAAACGGTCAGAAATGAGTTCCTAAACTTTGTCAGCATGGATTCAGATCGTTGATGAGGCAAGTTTGCGAACCCTTGCGTCCTCTTTCGGCTGATCAAGGAGGACCCTCAAATTCTCGTATCCTTCCTGATCCTGATATCCTGCCTTCCTCCATTCAGCGATGGTTTCTCCATGGAAGATCAAAATATGGAAGAAGGTATCCAGAAGAAGGATGTGAGAAGGTTGGATGGAAGCAGAGTCGAGTAAGACCGGTTGGCTTCCTTCATGCTCCAAGGAGTATGAATCCAGTGTTGGCTGAATCATAACAAGGGAATCGCCGACATCCTCGTGGTTGAGAACGTGGCGGTAAAAAGCGGTCTCATCGGGTGAATTGTTGAAGACCTGCAAGAACTGGCTTCGCCGGAGATGGAACATGAATTGGGGATAGAGAGTAAAGTTCTTCTCGAGTCGGAAAGATGTTGGGTCATCCTTTCTGTAATCCGCAAAGCGCGAGCAAAGCCGAATGAGCATTCGATCAACCCATCTGAGCACATCTGGACCATCATCAACCTCAGCCTTGAACACGCCAATCCGAGCCATAAGGACTGCAGCAGCTTCTTGGTCGAAGGACTGCGCGAGAGTAGGGTCGCCGGCAGGGCCGCTTAGGTTCCGTGCAACAGTAGTGACCCGAAGATGGAAATGTCCGGACGAATGTTGGTAGTAGGTTAAGAACTGCATCATCCCCCTCTGAGGCCCTTGCTGCACAGCGGCTGGCCCACCCTGGTTTGCGATTTCGAAATAAATACCATAACTTGAAGAGGGATCAATTCCGCACATCTTCCAGGCACAGGTGTTTCCGATACCGCATTCCGTCTCACCCACGGAGCTCGATTTCTTGTTCAGAGAAACAGCATGGCCTATGAGGCCGGTGACCTTAAGCTCCTTCGTCGTAAGCACCTCGAGGGATGCATTGAAGCCCATGAGAAGGTTATCGTTCGCATCCTTGTCGAATACCCTGACGAAAGACTGCTTGAATTGAGAAGAGGTGAAGCTGTCAGTGAGAAGCATATGACCTCCGGTGTAGTTGGCAAGGTTCTTCATTTCCAAGAGGCCAACTTGATCAAGACACCCAGCAAAGACATCAATGACATGGCCGTTGTTGGCGGAGCGCTTGGCTAAGGTATCATAAAACTGCCTTGGTTAGCATACATAACCATACAATCCAACCGAGTCAATGATTGGAGCTCACCTTCAATGCCTTCTTATAGTACTTGATATTGTCACGGTCAATATCGTGATGTGAGCGGATAGGTTCCTTCAACTCGGGACTAACAACGAGGCCGGGACCTTCCGTCGCCGGCCCACTGGTGAACACCATGATATGGGCACCGGCATTTTGGAAGGAGGATTCGAGCAGCCCGATAGCAACGCTCAGAGCGACCCCAGTACACCTCAAGGGGCGCTTATCATTGGCCACGGGCCAAGGATCACGCTGCAGCTGCTCAAGCATATTCGTTATCTGAAATTCGGCTTGTTGAACAGGGAGGAGGAACCGTGCGGCAGCACCAAGCGGTGGACGAGCAGGCTGTTGAGGCAAGTTTGGTACATTCGGGCGGATTCCAGAGCCGAGGCCAAGCATTTCCTGCACCTGTTTCGCGTTGTAGTCCTTGCTCCCTCTGAAAACGTAGGATTTGGCACACTCGGCATACCCAAGCTCATGCACTTGTGCCTGTCTGGCGCATCAGTAGCTATTTCAGTAGACAGACGAAAAAGTAACAGGGTTCTTACCATAGTTCCAAACGTAACCAAGCCGACTAGAGCGTTAGGTGGTAGCAGAGACAAGCTCATGATCAATGAGTCCTTCACAGCCTTCAGGCTGTCATCCTCCTGGCAGGTATCGACAACAAAAACGAAGATAGGAGGGGCAGGTGCAGGGCGAGCCAATTGGTACTCGATCGTCGTGCTCAAGGGGTGAAGCTCCGGAGGTATCGTGCTCTCAGTTATATCCTTATAGTGAGGAGGAAGAGGGTTTCGCATGAGGCAGAAAGGACATATCCAGATTCGAGCGCGGACATCAACATTGCTAGGGATATGTTAACGCTAAGGTCCTATCCGGACTAAAGAGGCCAGTTTCATACGCGTAGGGATTCAGAACCGCCCGACAGGGCGCTTTGCAGGCCACCGGTTCATATTGTAGAAGAGGGGCATCCGGTCTCTCCTTCAGAGGAGTGTAGACGGCACCGATGGGAACCACTAGTCGGGAGGCTTCCTGTTCACGGTTCAGTATGAGTGCACCGGAAGAGCTTGGCCAAAACCCACCATGCGAGAGCTTGGAAATGTATTCCAGCTCAGTCTGATTCCATCACGATCCTCCACATCGCTCCATTGGTCCTTCAAGGCCTCATAGTCCATCTCGACTGCAATCGGAGAACCGGTGGAATTGGCCGAGTCAAATGAACGAGCAGAGAACGAAACGAGTACACCTTTTAAAATACAAACAATGCGATCAGAAAAGCCCCTCAGAGCGTATCCTTCCTCCAAAAAGGAAACACCGGAAACTGGTTTCTCTCTGGAGGTTAATGCGGGGGAGGGATCCAGCAGCGTTGTGGGAGTTGGAGCTGTTTGAGGCCAGGTTGCAGCACCATCGGTCACTGTAGGCCACCGTACCAATTCGCGCTACAGTAGTGTTGTTTTAAATTCCTTGCCTCCCACAAGCTTTTTTCTTCTTTTCTTCTTCACAAATTTCTTCTATCGCCGACTCAACACTCAGCTTCGATCTCTTTTTCTGTGACGGGGTTGTTTTTCTGTCGAGCGAAGAAAGATACGACCCGTTGCTGGGCACCTGGCTTTGAAAGGTCGTTCCGATCCTTTTGGATAAACTGGGAATCAGCTGTGGTTACAAGCTTCCTTCCTTCCAGCGACACAATATACAGACTTGAATCCCGGATAACGTGGGCCAAGCGAGGATAGTAGTTTCTATTGCATTAAATACATACATATCCCGCATCGATTATACTAAGACAACGGGTATTCCCGCCGCATTTCACTCCGAAACGCCACGATCCTTGTCCCAAAAACAAGAGGTAAATGCGGATATCGCGAGCATAACGTGGACATATCTTCGTGTCAGGACTCAGAGCAAGTGTTAGGGGTTTCTTTGCGACTTTCCCGCCTGCTTCAGGAGATAGCTGCGCTTGAAATAAGTGTTGGGGTGGACAATGGTGTCGAGGTCGATTGCGCTTGCTGAACCGTCCTCTTTGGCTCTCTTGATTTCGGCTTTATGAGCCCACTCAAACACTCGATTGCAGGCAATGTGATAGCGAGTCTTCTCAACGTCCTCTCGTACGCCGCGCAGCACGTCCTTGTCGTGTACGCCAGTAGATTGAAGAAGACCTATGAGGTTTTCGGCAGAATAGTGACGGTATGGGCATCCATGCGTCTGTCCGACGCCGGGATTCGAGTCGTTCAATATCTTCTGGCATGAGTAGGGTGGGTAACCGCGACCTCTCCGGTTGACATCGCCACCAACGTCTCCATAGGAGTGGCGGATATTATACTTGTATCGGGAATTGAACTCGTCGTCAGTAAAGCCTTTGAAAGACTGGCGCCAGAACAGGATACACTCCTCAAGAGATAGACCGATACCCTTGAGAAACAGAGTGTACTGAAGCCGACCGTAGTGTTTTAGATGGTTATTCTTTCTCAATGTTGTGTGGAGGCTGCGCATGCAGAGCGGGAAGTGTTGGGATAGATGGTCGATGCTGCTGGCGGTGATCGGCGCCCCATCCACAAACCCTTCACCCTCTGAATAGACAGACTCGGCGCTACCAAAGTTCTTCGACAGGTGGTTAAGGATGGGGGAGAGGCGGTCGTCTTCGTCTAGGCGCGGGAGAGCCCTGCTCGTGAGCTAATGAGAGTTAGTTGCGTGCTATTGAGCCTAGTTGCTGAGTGCGCGCATACCTCCAATGCACGCTCGAGTCGAGTGGTGAATTCAGCAATGATCATGCTGAGCTGCTCTCTTTCAGGAACGTACGCTTTCCCTTTAGACAGGAAAACGGATCGTCTTTCGATCAATTCTGGTACCTTTTCCCAATCCACTTTATACCAAGACTCCTCAGCAGCGCGCCGCAGACCCGGCGTCGCAGTGACCAAGTTGTCAGCTAATTCCTGCCTTTCCTCTTCGCTCACACTTTCCCAATCAAGGCTAAGGCCCTCAATAAACGCGCGTCGTTCTCTAGAGTCGACTTCTTGAAATCGGAATCTAAAGAGCATAGTCTCCGCTCTTGCGAACCTTCGACGAAGGTCTTCGGTCGCTGAGAAGGCTAGACGAAGAATGAAGTGAGAGTAGTGGTCTTTCTGTCGTTCTTTGAGCCTAGGGTCAACGGCTCCTGTCCGAGATGACGTGTTAGAGGATAGAGGAAGGAATTTTTGGAGGAGGGGTGTAATGTGCGTCTTAGTCTCATCAGGAGTCTTGTTTCGATAAGAGCATGCCTCGATTTCGGCGAGAACTGTCGAAGTCAGCTATCAGGCACACAGAGTCGAACTCGAAGAAAATCCGCACTTTTCAGTCTATCGATAGCCCATTGTTCAAATTGCTCGAGAGTGATCTCCGCGGTGGGTGGTATATCGTAGAAGTTCAATCGATGGGGATAGTCTTGTTGCTTGAAAGATGGGGTTGCGAACTGCTGTTTTTTGTAGTTGAGGTTGGCCCTCCGCTTGGGATCAATTCTATGGAATTCTTGACGAATCATCTTGATGATTATGAGCGTTCCCTTGGTCAGCTATCGTTGTCTGGAGTGTGCTGTGTGCTCCAAGAAAGCGCCATGGACATTCAATCTGCCATCGCTGTTCTTCACGAGGAAACAAGACGCGCGACGACGACGCGCTGCGCGTGTGTATCACGTGACCCTGTTCAAAAAGCTGGCTTGGCAGCGGCTAGCCGAGGGATCAGTCAATTCTTGCCATCAGTTTCAGGCACAAAGAAAGCTGCCGACAAGGTTCACTCATGCAAGTGCATGTGAAGAGACCTTCGGCTTTGTAATTGGGATGCCGGTGGTTCTCACCCTGCTCGACGACTTTGTTCCAATCCAATCCTGCTCCTGGTCTTCTCCTCGCTACCGAGAAGTCAGTAGTTTCGGAGTCGTCTGAGGTGTCTTTCGCTCGGAAAAGCCTCCGAGAGCATGAGCCCTGGAGGCGCTCACCGATTGCCTAATTGAGCAAGTATGGAAACCCCCCGAACCCCAGCCGACGCTCCTTTCCCCGCGCGAATATGTTGACACCACCCCGGAAGTCAACAGGTGAATCATTCTCATTTTGACGGCCCATCCCGGACGGGAGACTCCATTATTCGTTTCAATCCCCTAAAGCCGTACATCCGCCGGAAACATGGAGGTTGTCTAGGATCGAGTCAACTTGAGGAGCCACCATCTTTCCATCACAGCACCCTCTAAGTGCCGGCATCACTGAATCTGGTTTCAGCTCGGTTCATTCCCAATGACCCTCACAACGAGGCAGCTTAAGAAAGCTGCACGGATCATTCTCATCGGCGCCCCGGGGGTCGGAAAAGGAACACAGTCCGAGAGACTCCTATCCAAATTCCCTGAATTAGCTTCAATAAGCTCAGGGGATCTTCTGCGAGAGAATGTTCGAAATAAGACGCCACTGGGTATGTGAGTCCAGAATTGTCCTTTACCAACTCTACTAACATAGGTACTTCTTCCGTGCTCAGGTTTGGAAGCAGAAGCTACAATTCAAGCCGGCAACCTCGTCCCCGACTCAATGATCCTCAACCTTATCTCTTCCGAATTCAACACGAGAGGCTGGCTCTCTCAGTCGCCGGAATCATCTATATCTCCCTCCGCTTCCTTTATTCTCGATGGATTTCCCCGCACAGCTTCCCAGGCCTCGACCTTAGATTCCCTGGTCCCAATAAACTTTGTCGTCCACCTCGTTACTCCACCTTCAATAATTCTATCTCGCATAGCGTCGCGCTGGGTACATGAGCCTTCAGGAAGAGTCTATAATACAGACTTCAACGCTCCAAAGGTTTCTGGGAAGGATGACGTGACAGGGGAACCGTTGACTCAAAGAGAAGACGATTCAATCGACACATGGAAGCAGCGACTCCACAAATTCGAAGAGACAAGCAAGGCTCTTCTCCAGCACTACCAACGCAAGGGCTGCCTATGGCGCGTTGAAGGAAATTCCAGCGACGAGATTACTCCAAAGCTTTTCGCCGAATTTGAGCGGAAATTTTGCTAGGCCATTCGAGGATTGAGATATATCACAGATATTGTATTGTACTATATATAAACGCTACACCATCCATTTGTGAGTGTCGGTATCAACACCGACGCCTAGGTCCGCTCCGCATGCCCGATCCGAAGCCGAAGATTATATACAAACTCTTAATGTTTGAGACATACTGGATAGTTGTCCTGCCCGTTGAATTCTCCATATCATCATTTAATTCATAGAGTCTTGCGCTACGTCAGATCACAGCGCAGGATATCAAACGTATAGTCATACAAGTATAGCTTCATCCAAAACGCGACGGGTTGAATATTCTCCCAGCGAGTGGTAGAAGAATAGGAGCGAACATGATCTAAGCCTCTATTTCTTCCCGTTTTTCCCATTTGGCTGCTCCTCCACCCCCATCCGTGTCTTGTAATCCCTCGGGCTTTCCCACTCTTTATTGCGCCGGAACCCTTTCCACATCCCATTCCCCTTCTTCTTCGCCCACCACTCCGCATTCCTATATTTGCTTTCTGTAGCCTCACCGCCGAACTCAGCGCCCGATTTCGCCTCATAAACCGTCACCAGCCCCCGCCGGAGCATCTCATACGATACATCTCGGCGACGAAACGGGATCGGGAAATCGAAGATCTGCCGTACGTACACGGTGGCTACAGCGCGCTGGTATTGGTCCGGACGGTGCACATAGGCTCGCACACGGCGGTTCAAGAGGTAAGACGTCAGCCATTCGTGCGCTTCGCGGGCGAAGGGCTGCTCGGGGCGTCCGAAGTGCGGGAGTTCCGGGGCGTCGACGCCTGCGAGCCGAATATGGATCTATAGTCATATATCCCCGTGGTCAGTCAAAGTGGCCGCCCCCCGCGCCAGCTGACAAACATGGTGGGTGGATGTATAAAGGCGCACAGTATTGTCCCTCAGCTCCTTCTTCTCCTTCGGAACCCTCTTCCAGGGTAGCCAGCCCCACCCCGCGACCCGTCCCCCGGGCGTGTGAAAGATCCTGAAATTGTCCCCGTCGCCGACACTGGTCACCCTGCCCAGGATACTTCTCCGTCGGAAATAGGAGGTCGGGATACTTGTGGCGTCAGGGAAGCGGCGGAGATAGCGACGATGGATGCGCGTTGCGCCGAGGATCGTGGTTGTGAGGATTACTGTCGGGATGAGGGTTTGAGGGGTCGTGAAAGAACTCCAGTCGAGAGACGCCAATGGGTTGAGGCCCTGGTTGTTCGGGGTCGTTTGTTGATGCCGCTCTTCGTCACTTGCGGGGGACTGGGGCTTGGAGATCCATGGCGGCCATCGCATGGCTGCTCATGCTCTTGCGCGTGGGCTAATGTGGCGAGAGATCCACGGTGATGGATGCAGACTAGAGGAGGAGAGGTAGAATACTTGTATTGGTCTTTTTCGCCGAATTTTTTCGATTGCAGGTCTACCAGAGGTGGGTGAGTGGGCGGTCAAGCCCCAAATATATATGTTCCCCCAGCGAGGGCCAAGGGGGCGTTTCCAAGGTTGGTCCATGAAAGATCAACTCCGCAACTTCGTCGTCGCCTGGTTGTGAAAAGCAGCAACCAGATAACACAGACTGCGCTGATACAAATCCCCCGGCGACTCTTTCCGCTTGAATCTCTATAGTGGATCGTTTGCCTTTACTTCTGAACCTGAACCTTTCAACGGAATAAATGTTTTCTATACATCACGGCCAATTATACAGGATGTATCCGGAATCCCAGCCTTCTCGGTTTATAGAATAAAGCAGACAGATCTACACCATGCGCCATGGAAGAAGAAACGAAGCGGTAAGAGAATGTAACTACCCGACCCATCTATGGGAATCCACGTCTATTTCAAGGTAGCTGGGAGGCTGGTCTTTGCCGTGCTTGCCGCTGTGTCGACGGCCTCGCGGAGCTTCTTCTCTCTGAGGTTTTTGAGGTATGCAAAAAAGACAATGAAGATGAGTTCCATCCTAGAATCGTCAGCATATACTAGTAATGGTATGTGGGAGCGCATATACCTTTCTTTCGTCATCATCAGGAGACCTTGGACGAGGAGTCCCTTCAGGATTTGGGGTCCAATGCCCTTGAATAAGGAAAGTGGCCCCTCATTCTGAATAATAAACTGCATTACCTCGCCAAATGTCTTGAACGGCTTCCCCTTGCGCTCTGGAGGTGGACGTGACTGAAGGCCGACCTTGGCGACAATCAGAGGCTGGGTTGCGATGGTGGCCATCGCCTTGGAAAGAGCACCGAGAACTATGATAAAAGTCAGTCTTCAAGTGTATTTCAGAGTGTTTTATTCAACCAACTTACGGAACGCCTCCCAGGGCTTAAGATTGGTCTTTCCGGGAAAGATGATGTCTTTGAGGCGTTGGTAGGCACCATATGTGATAGCTGGATTGACGACAAGAATTAAGCTCGCCTTCAGACCTCTCCACAGACCTGACCAGCCATCTTCACTGTTAACCACCTCCTTGCCGGTCTCAATCAAGCCCTTCCTCTCATCCTTTGACTGTGTCTGCTGCCGCGTCGTAATAACGGCGACGGGGATGGTGAACACTTGGGCAACAGCACCGGCCACTGCGCCGAGACTGAGTTCGATAGCGGTTCCTGGGGGCTTGGGCAAACTCTTCGATGACATATAGAGTGTTCGGACGACGCTGTACCAGTAGAAATAGGCGAAGTTGGTCGAGGCGACGCCAATCAGAGATCCCGCCATACCCGAGTAAAGGCCTTCAACTCCCTCTTTATCTAGGATCTTCGCGATCGCATCCCATGTCGACTTGTAGTGAACCACATCCTCCGACTCCTCCGATCCGCTGGTCTTTTTGACCTGGACTTGTAGTTTGGTCTTGACCCTAAAGAAGCACAACGGCAGTTAGCATCAAATCTCCTTGACTCCACGGACAGAAGGAAAATCGCATACAGATCAAGGGGGTAAACCATTGCATTCGCAAGAACGGCACCAGTTGCACCCGCAACGGCACTACCCCACGGGGAGAGTGCAGGCTTGGATTGGCCCGCCATTGTCCCAGACAAGACACCTCTGACTTCAAGGATTGACCGAGAAACGAGCAATATTGAAGACGCCGACGAACTGTTTCGACGAGTGTCTGTCTTGCGTCCAGTCTGGGTCAAATTCTCTTCTCCGGTTTGACTGAGGGCCGACAACGGAGGAATCACCTGCGATGGGTAAGTGGTTCCGAGAGTTTTCAGTCGAAGAGGAGGGCACCACTCAAAAGAACGGAGAGGAGGAGCGAGTGAGAAGAGAAGACCAGGGACAGACGAACTGAGAGCCAAAGGAAAGGACCGGAAAGGAAACCAGCCGGTTGACGGCCGGCGAGTTGCGTTCTCTTCTGGCACCTCGGCGCGGACGCTCAGCGCATGACGAAAGGAGCCGAGGTCCAAGCCTGCCCGCAGGTGCACTGCGAGCTTATCGGCAGGCGCTCGTTCCCGACCGTTCCCGCCGAGCAACACTCCGCAAGTCCCATGGTGAAGCTCATTTCTGCCTCTGTTGGCGCTATCCCCTTTCAGCTCTCCACCTCGAGTTTCTTTCGGGGTTTCTACTTCGGAGAACGTGGTTGTTGGATCATTATTATTGTGGCTTCGTTTCCCGTCGCCTTCCCATCGTGTAGATTCGGGGACGCGGTCCTTCTCTGGCATCGTCCTGACCTCGGATGTCTGGCCGATACTCCCCGGGGGGATCTGCAGAGGCTGCTGGGAAGGTTAGAGGCAAAATTGTGTTTGAAGACCCTGGTTGCTCATCGGACGACGATCCCTCTTCCGGATCAGGATGTCCAGGCCTCTTGCAACCACCCAGAAGTCTTTAATATCCCGAGCTCTGGTAGGCTGGTACCTGTGTCGTTTCGTTTCCTGACCGGGATGCGGCCGGACTCTGCAGTGGGCTGACTCGTAGCTAGAAAGCCGAACGTGATGTAACTGCCGCCGCTTCACAGCCACAGGCCCTGGAGGCCGCTATAGATGCTGCAGAACACTATATGAAGGCTCTGAGCCTGGCAATCTCGTCAAAAGACAGGAATGTACTGGATGCAAAGTGCAAAGAATGGCTTACAAGGGCAGAGAAGATCAAAGAAGCTGAGGACTGGCGATCTGCAGCACACTCTCGGGATAACCGCTCTACTTCTTGGACTTTGGTCTCAACGCGTCAATTGACCACGCGCGAGGAAATTATCATTCTGGAGGGTGCAAAGCTGAATGGCTTCATCTTCCCTCCGTGGAAAGTGGAACCGGAAATAGAGGAATTCAACAAGGGGGCTGACGGAGAGGAGTTATTTACGTATGTACGATGTACTCTCATTTGGCTCGGACCTTGATGGCGCCTCTTCTAACTATACGCTAGCGATAAGCCTGACCTTCATTTGTCCAACTTGCAGAGAGACATTTTTGCGGGTTGGAAACGGCCGCGTGAGCTTCTTTCGGAGCATGTAGATGAGGCGGTAGCGTCACTGGCTCCGATAATGGCTGTTTCTGGAAAGACGGACCTGGTGCAGGATGTTTTGACGGATTGCTCTATTGTCGCTAGCCTCTGCGCAATTACGTCGAGGACGGAACGTGGACTCGAAGAGGTGAACCGACCTAGTCCCTTGGGGAAGGCTTGCATGACTGATGGGACGCAGAATTTGTATCCCGTTGTATATCCATGCATCGACATGCCGGGGGGCGAGCTCTCGCCTTCTGGGAAGTATATATTCCGCTTCTACTTCAACGGATGCTATCGCAAAGTAGTTGTCGATGATCGCCTGCCGTCGTCGAAAACCTCAAGGTCCCTGTATATGATTGATCGGAACCATGCCAATTTCATATGGCCTGCGCTGGTAGAAAAGGCTTACCTCAAGCTTCGGGGAGGATACGAATTCCCTGGAAGCAACTCTGGAACCGACTTGTGGGTGCTGATGGGCTGGATTCCTGAACAAGTCTTCCTCCACAGCGATGATGTGACTGCGGACCAGATTTGGTCACGTCTTTTCAAATCGTTCCACAGTGGCGATGTTCTCTTGACGATTGGGACTGGGAAGCTCACAGAGAGGGAGCAGAAGGAGCAGGGCCTTGTGAGTGAGCACGACTATGCTATCCTGGACATGAAGGAATTCGACGGGCGCCGCCAAATACTTGTGAAGAACCCGTGGGCCGGGGCTGACGCCATATACCCAGCCATTTTAACAGAACCTGAACCAGTGCACACCTCGCCTTCCCTATCCCCTGGCTCGTTCTGGATGGATTGCGGAAAGGTCCTGCAAAACTTCGAGAACTTATATCTTAATTGGAATCCGGCGCTCTTCAAATATCAGGAAGATATCCACTTCACTTGGGACCTATCAACCGGTAAAGGAATGGCGGGATGTTTTGTCAAAAATCCGCAATTCGCCATTGCCAGTGAGCGTGGTGGTACTGTCTGGCTATTGCTGGGCAGGCATTTCAGAACACTTGAATCTCATTCCTCAGATGCAGGAGACGAACAATTCGGTTTCATAAGTTTATATGTGTTCAAGGGAGGGAAACGCGTGTCACTCAGTGACGGCGCGATTCACCGAGGCCCTTACGTTGACTCACCGAATACTCTTATGAGGTTGGATATGCCGCCAGGCACGATGTATACCGCCGTGGTGTCCGAAGAGTCTTTGCCTCCTATCAGCCAGAACTTTACAATTTCAGCGTTCTCCACATCGCCAGTGCACATAGCACATGCTCCAAGCAAATACATGTGTGTAAATAAAGTCCAGAGCTCTTGGACACCATCCACAGCCGGAGGCAATGCGGAATCGGCGCGTTACTCACGAAATCCTCAGTTCAGCATTGAGATCGCGGATCCCACGGATGTGTCAATTGTCCTTGAGCCATCGGACCCTGAACTCGCCACCCATGTTAAACTCTTCTGGTCGGATGGAAAACGCATCGCCCGAGTCCGCAGCCGGGACATCGTCGCAAATAGTGGTGACTATCGCCGGGGCGGGTCTCTTGCGGAAAAGACGGACCTAGATGGAGGAAGGTACACGATTGTTGTCTCCACCTTCGCACCGGACCAACTTGGTTCATTCACGCTCTGGGTGTCGACGAATATTCCCTGTGAGGTGAAGCAGCTTCCTCCAGAAGCTGCAGGACGGCGGGCTGTGTTATCCGACGTGGGCGTCTTACTCCCAGGACAGGATAGGATGCTTGCTCCCCTGCAGACTCCTCGACTGACTCGCGTCAAGCTTATAGCGAGGAGTCGGCAGTCGAGGATTGGGAATCGGCCTGTTGGCCCTTCTCCCGTCTTAATGACTGTTGAGCTCGGTCAGGGGCCCTATAAGGAGATATTGGCGACTTCGGAAGATGGCGGCCATAGCGATTCCATATCTGGTGTGCGCGTGGAGGACTTCGATCTACATCCGGGGTTGGACGAGAGAGGAGTCTGGATCGTACTTGAGAGAATCGGAGGCCCGGGGGGTCAGGTGGAAGATCACTTCGAAGTGGAGGCTCTGGGGGAAGAGAGGGTGGAAATCGGCGAATGGATCGTGGAAGACGCATGACGTGTAGAAGTAATTCAATCCTGAAAAATTTCATCGTGGAAAGGAGATCTTCTTGGGCGTGAGTGCGGGGAGTCCACCTGGGAAGCTCCCGCAGTTGGATTTCCTGCGGACCTCACAACGTCATCCCCGCCATCTCGTGCTTCTTTCCCTCGATTATTCTCCGTCGATTGCTACTCCCTATCCTTCTGGTCGTAGCCAAAACCATGGCAAACAACATTCCTGCTGCACTGAAGTCAGCGGATGTCGGGCGGTTTGCCGTGCGAGCTGCCCAGCTCGAGAAGGCAGAGCCCATCATTTCCTACTGGTGTGAGTCGGTGCAAATTATCCCCCCCGAGGAGTTCGTGGACTAACACACACCCCTCCTATGATAGGTAACTTCTGGATCGTGAATCAGATTATCGAGAGAGGGCTCCATACTGCCGACGATGAGGTCAAATCGTACACGACGCATCTGATGGAGAAGCTGGAACAGGTTCGTGGCGCATGGCGGTTACGGAACACTTGCGGTGGCTATTGAAGTGCTGATGAGCCTTCTTTTTCTGCAGTTCAAAGTCGAGAATCCTGATAATGACGCGATTCTGGATTCGATGGCGGCTAGCGCCTACGTCGAGCACTTTGGCCTGGAAGTCTTTGCTCGTGCGGAGGCAGCGATGCGAGCCGACAAAGTGACCAAGTTCGTGCGCTTCCATCCGCTCTTGACTGGGCTGGTGATTAATCTTGGTCTAGACAAACAGCAGACACATTTCAGGCAGCTGCCACGTTCCTCGAATTGTGCCAGATTTGGAATCCTCTGGAAGCGGACGTTGCTGCGAAGGTGAAATTTGCAAAGTACCACGCCGTGAGGATTGTCAAAGCGATCAAGGCTGGAGAGGACCCCAACGCGACGAACCCGAAGGTTGAAGAGGAGGAAAGAGAGGACAAGGAAATGGCCCTGGATCGGCCGGATGCTATTGATCCAGCTGCTGCATCTTCTTCGCAAGCTCCGCTGCAGCCGACCGTTGAAGACGTCCCGGACGAGTCCCGGTACACACCTCCATCAAGATCACCACTTCCTCTACCGCAACCTCCCACAACTCTTACCGAGCTGCCCTCTGCTCCGCAAGGCGCTGCATCCACACGAAGCCACGAGCATGACTCACCCCTAAACCTCCCTTCAGCACCAGATTCCTTCGCAGCGCCGTCAGCAGCATCTCCAAACCTCCCTGATACACCATCCAGCATCGGGGCGCATCATCATTACGCAACCTCAAATGAATTCCAATCATTCCCGCCACCTTCTGCGGTACCACCTAAGAGCCCAGCAGCACCGTCTCACGATGTACATTCGTTCTATAAGGCGCCTCCCGCCGTTGATTCTGCGCGATTTGCGCCCCCCACTGGTCCTAGTCGCGTCGTATCATATCCACCACAGCATTCGGTGCCTGTCAATATACCGCCAGCCCCAGCGCCGACAGCTTCGGTCCAGGGGAATTCACATCACATTGATGACCAAGCGATCACCCAGGCCCAGAAGCATGCCCGATGGGCTGTATCAGCGCTATCTTTCGATGATGTCAATACGGCGATTAAAGAGCTGCGGAACTCTTTGAAACTTCTCGGTGCTGAGTGATTCGGGTCAACGAACCAGAGCCTGGTCCCAGGGGCAAGGCAGAGAGAGGGTTTGTGTTAGGTGCTCATTCTCCAACTGATGTTCTGGAAGTGTACGTATCCCGATGTCACCTCGCTCTACTCTACTTAGGAATGATTATCATGATGCCATGACATCCTGTGCATTTTGTCCAATACCAAGAAGAAGCCGAGCGGAAAGGAGTCATTTGCGATTGGACTCCCGTCAGCGACCGTTCCGGACTCATTCATGTTGCGTACGCCTTAACTGACTGAAAATTAGACTCTAGCTTAGATTATCGTATTGGTGGACTGGCTTCGCTATCTTCCTAACTACTCGTCCCGTCGCA
The DNA here is from genome assembly GCF_044049455.1 of Aspergillus lucknowensis. NCBI lineage: Eukaryota > Fungi > Ascomycota > Eurotiomycetes > Eurotiales > Aspergillaceae > Aspergillus > Aspergillus lucknowensis. The sequence continues at coordinate 112,163 of NW_027263590.1, read as the reverse complement.
ACATTCTGTTCAAATTACCCAACCCTTTAATCATTCAGCTATCCTTCCACATCTCTTCTCCTCGTCTCAGACCAAACCCAAAGGGAAAAGAAAAGCCACCAAAATTAACGTCCAATGACGAATACAGTCCAGCTCAGTCCAAGTCAAAACTCGTGAAGCACGACGCGGATCTTAAAGACATTGATCATCTTGAATCCAAACTCTCTCACTATCCACGCCTTTTGGATCATCTGCTGGATAACGCCCAAGTCGCTATCCTTGCCCCAGCGAACGAGAATCTCGTCGCCAGACCACTCGAGCTTTACGGATGCCATGGTAAAGACCTCCCTCGCGGCGCAGATATAGTCGGCCTCGGTGGGGCTGCGGGTTCCACAGATTCGCCTCTGTGTGTCGGCGCACCACCAGGCATCCTCCATTCCGCGCTCGCGGCCCATGTCCAGAATGAAGGAAGAGGCGGAGGCGTATTCCTTGAACTTTGCCCAGGCGGGGGCCACCTCTGGCTCGCCGTCGGTGGTGATAAGGAAGAAGGTGTCGCGACGGTATTTGGAGCGCAGACATTTGGCAAGGCTTGCGTCCACGAGGCTGAGAGATGTGGTGTTGGAGCCCGCGGACGAAGTGGAAGATGCGGAAGAGGTAGTAGTGATACGAGAGTTCGTATCGCTGGGAGGAGTCGGACGGTGGTCAACTTCGGCGGCGGTGATACGTCTCCTGGTGCGGCGATTGATAAAGGAAGAGATAAACCGCTTGGGGGCGGGGTTCGGGGTTGCTCTGGCTTCCTTCCCCCCTGCTCCCGCTTCAGTATCTTTGGTAGCGGTGGCGGCTACGGCGGTTGCGGTTTCGGTTTCGGTGTCGCCTTCTTCGGATTCGCCCTGGTCCTTCTCGGTGTAGGTGAAGTCCATGTTCTCGGGGCCGGATCTTTCCTCACGCGCGGGTTGAGAGAGCTGAGACGGAGGCGCATACAGAGGTAGTCCCTGACTTTTGTCTTTGTTCTTAACGGTATGGTCTGCCTTCTTCTTGAGGAGGAGGACTAGGTGTCCTGGATTCTTTGGTAGAGTTAGCCAACCGTCCATTCATTCATGCATGAGTTGAGGATAGAATGGAACGAAACGAAAGCAAGTCGGACAGGAGAGACTCACTCATCGCTATTGTCAGGATACTTGACGACGTCGTCGCGCTCAATAGAATCATCCATGAGATATTTCTCACGGTTCTTTTCGGACCCCCAATACTCCATTCCGTAGATGTTCAAAAACCTTGAGATACAAGCACGTCTTGCGTCGGCAGAGGCCTGAAGTTCCCTCCAAGTATGGAAGTCGTTGTGTTCGTGTGCCCTGAGTTGCTTGATAAAGGAGGAATGATATTCGTTCTTCAGATCAAGGAGGTTTGTGAAATCTCGATCGCGCTTGCAGAGAGCGAGGTCCTCCATATTTATAGCCACTGGCATCGTCTCAGTTTCTGGCGCGTTGGATCTGGGCTGCCTGGCCATGGTGGTGATGGTAACTGTGAAGATATCTTTCACGCTGTTCACGCTCTCGACGCTCATTGGATGGGATGGCTTTATAGTAAAGGAGGTGGGAAGGCGAATGACGTGTAGGTACATGAAAAGGTGAATAAGGCGTGCATGTTTTGCCAGTCAGAGCCAGACTCAGAGCATTATCTGTGAAGAAGGGGGGTTGTCTTCACTGTAAACAGCTCAACAGCCAATGAGCGAGATTACTGAAGTGAATGTCCTCAAGGAGCCAGCCTGAGGGCCCTCTGTTTTGTCAGTCAGACGAGCTGTGGGTAAGCCGCAGCCAGTGACCAGAAACAGTATATTCACTCGGATTATTTTTTTGCTTTTCGTCTCCTCTGAGAGAAGTTCTGGTCGAGGTCTGAGTGGGGGAAGGAGAGGGAGGGTAGGGCTGTGAGTCTGTTGGGACTGACTGCGACGGAGATGAGGCGCTTTGGCACGAGTTTCGAGGGCCTCGGGCGTCGACGCATTGGTTATCTCTGGAGGAAAGGGATATCGGTTGACATTGGCAAGGATAGCTCTCTTCTATTCTGCGCGCATGAGATGGCATGACTCCGGAGATGAACCAACTTGCACGACCTTATGCTACGCACGTCAAGCGGAAGCTCAAAAGACACTAATTCAGCCTTTCAATCTCCTCCTTGAACGTCGTACTCGAGGTAGGATCACATTTCCCCTGCCACCGGATCGGTTTGAATGCGGAAGTTGGAGAACAGCAATTCGGTACCTGGGGCTGGCGCGAACCATGGAACAAACCATGCGAAGCTCATGCGGAGATTGGAGATTTTCAGGAACTCTGACGTCAATCGACCTTACATTTTGTCCTTTGCTCGCCTGCATTGAGATGGAACGGGAGAAAGAAAGCGAGGGTCTTCTCTGGGGGATTGAGAAGGAGACATTGAGAAGTCGCTCTTTTTGCCTGTCAGTCACTCAAATCGCTGCAGTCTGCGGCAAATCCCAAAGCACACTTGAGATTAAAATCCCCACTGGGCCGCAGATCCTCGTCTCTTCCCTGCAGATGATCAAACGGGAAAGAGATGGAGGGTGAAAAGGAATTTTGAAATCCTTGAGTGGGCGTCTTGTTGGCGTGAACGGGCATGGGCGGCTGGAGGCAAGAAGTCCGAATCACACAGTGTCTGACGACTTTCTGCCCTTGTTTTCTCCCAGACTGCTGTGTTCTGATTATCTCCCCAGACTTTCGTGATTTTCCATCAGGCCGGGCTCTCGTGGACCACACCACGCCAATCTCATTTTCCAATCTCACTTTCCATGATCTTCTCCCCAAACGCAGCTTCTCCACCTGGCCGGAGGGTCTTACGTGACATTCGGATCTTCCACCACTTACCTGAGCGCAGAGGCGCAATCGTGTTGTTGATGACAAGAGGGAGGAAGAGGAGCGGAGGGTCTTCTCTCAGCGAAGTTGTTTCGGTTCTTGCGGCTGTGTAAAGGTCTTTTCCAGATGAGGGTTCGTTGAACTCTCAGAATAGGCCTGAGGTCAAACCTGGAGGGGACCTCTTGAACGACGACTGGATTGCGCCAATACTCGACCTCATTGCGGCCGGTGCGTGATGTTCCTTGTCTTCCGGTCGTCACGTCAGGGATCCGACCTGCGGGCTGCTGATCTGGACGTTCAATGCTGCTCAAAAGGGACTTCAAGGCAGACGAAACAAGGCCGCTCTTCGAAAACGAAAGACGAAGATCCTCCGAGTCAAATTTCCTGGGGTGGAGCGTTGGTGCAGACGTCCCACAACGCGTCGCTTGGCAGGGGAACGACATTCTGACCAGTCCTCATGACCAGACCTCACGATGCCACCGAAATTTCTAGATGCACGAACGGCGTTAGTTCGGCGCCTGGCTTGGAGGGGAGCGTCATCCCCGTATTCGTCCTGGAGTTGCTTTTTCAACTCTGCTCCCCCAGAACTTGTCGCTGGACTCGAAGGCGCTGACAGCATTGAAAGCATCAACACCTGATAAAACCAGGATTAGCCTTGGGAAGCTTTTGATTTCCCATAGCCAGCGGGACGCAGGAGACGAACGGCTCACGAAATAAGCAGGACTATACAGAATAGATTGAATTACCTGGGGATCCTGGCACCGACATGGGTATCATTGGCCGGTGCGCATTGCTTTGGAGCAGTGCTTATGCAGGTATTTCTGAGAATAACTTAACAAGTTGAAGTTTTAATATAATCAAGTCCGGGGGAGGGCTCGAGTTTTCGAGTTGGGAGTTTCCCACTGAATCGTCGTCAGCACGAAACGGGTTACCCCAAAACTCTCTCCTCTTCCTGCGCTTCCTCTTGCAACTTTCTCTTCTCTCCCTTCCTTACTGAATCCATCCTCGAGTTTGAGGTGTTTAAGACACGGTGTGTCTCCATTATTTGATCAACCTGAGCTTTTGGGACCTGACGGAAACAAACGTCTGTCTCTCTGCGTTTTTATCCGCAACATCCTGACTCCGCCGCTGTCGACGAGCAGCACACAACCACCCACCACACGCCTCCCTTTCTTCCTCTCTGGCCCTTCCACATTATTCAGACACAATTTGGGGACTGGGAATTGCTGCTCATTCCTCAACTGCAACCCGCGTAGCATATTCGCGAAACTTACGCCACCCTTACCGGACTATATAAATCACCCCTCCCTCGCCATGGCCGACAAGAAGCCGGCCGTCCTCATTGTTGGAGGTTTGGGTATGTGCATCGCTCCCTTTTTCCTTCACAAATGAATTAATGGATGTCATCATGTAGGATTCATCGGTCGCCATCTTGCCCTTTACATCCATGAAAATAACCTAGCATCGGAGGTGCGGCTCGTTGACAAGGTGCTTCCCCAGCTAGCTTGGCTGGCGCCCGAGTTTGAAGAAGCTTGCTCCAAGGATAAGTTCGTCCAAGCTGATGCTAGCCGGGAACGTAAGTAGTCTCCTCATCCTACGCTGGATAGATCAAGAGCAGATCCCTGAGCTAACCCCGCTGCTCCCAACCCAGAGCACTTCCCGCGCATCTTCGATCGTGCAAACGGTGAACAGTTCGACTACGTGATTAACTGTGGAGGCGAAACGAGATACTCCCAGCCTGACGACGTCTACCAAGTTCGGAGTTACAACCTGACTCTGGCTTTGGGCCGCGAGGTCGCCCGTCGGGGAATTCGCTCCTTCGTTGAATGTTCCACTGCTCATGTCTACAAGTCCGGCTCCTCCCCACGAAAAGAAGGTGATAAGCTTCAACCCTGGCACAACCTGGCAAAATGGAAGATGAAGGCGAACGAGGAATTGATGAAGATCCCCAATCTTCGTCATGTCGGCCTCCGACTGCCAATCGTATATGGTGAATATGAATCTGGGTACTTCTCGATGGGAATCTGCCTCGCGCGTGTTTACGCCGATATGCAGAGGGACCTTGAGCTCCTTTACAGCAAAGACCTTAAGACCAACACCTTATATGTGAAAGATGCTGCCAGTGCTTTGTGGAAGGCAGCGGAATGGAGATCCAATGCCCCAACGGATGGGTCGGCTCCTATTTCATTCAATGTCGTTGACCACAATGATACGCGACAGGGTCAGATTGCTGATGCTCTTTCTGAAGTATTTGGGATCAAATGCTCTTTCCTGGGCTCTCTGGCGTCTCAATTCGCCAAACTCAACCTGGATGACGTGGTCGACGACATGAACGAGGTTTCTCTGCAAGGTTGGTCCGACCTGGTTGAAGAAAAGGGAATTGAGCGTCCCGGTCCTATCAGTCCTTTTCTGGAAAAGGATGTCATCCGCGACCAGGATTTGTCGATTGATGGCACTTTATTTGAGCGAACTACCGGCTGGAAGCCGTCTCGAGAGCGCTTCAACGTTGACTGCATTCGGGACATGGTCGAAAGCTACAAGCGAATGGGCTGGTGGCCATAAGTTCACTTCACTCAAATTTCTCTTCACCTTGCCGACTTAGCGATCTCCTCGAAGCATGGTACGATGGAAACCGTTAATGACCTCGCGATAACCAGTGGTACTTGGATCGCGCATGACTACGGAATCTGCATATCTTGATCAAAAGCACCCACTACATATAGACCGCAATCTCTCCTCTGTCACCTTGTTCATTCCTCGAGCCTCCAGATCGTGGAACGCTCTGTAATATGTAATAACCATCGCTTTTGCCTCTCGTTTCTCATTTCTTCTCAATTAGAACACTGGACTGTTCTGGTTTTCCTTCTGTCTGCTGATTCTCCGTTTGCATTTCATCCCGTCCTTAATGTGTGCTTGAACGACGCATTGCTAGAATTGGCCCATTGAATGAAGTTCATTTCTGGATGAGTCTCTATCTCTGCTTCATCTCGTCTGCTTCTCGCGGATGTACTCTACTGATAATAACCTTCATTATCTAACGCAACTTCTGTTTATATGACTTGATCTGACTGACTTTTGTACACCAAAATTTTGTGTCTTCTAATTGTAAAGCACCCAAGGTATTGATCTTCATCACTATAGTATATGTAATCAAGGCGTATCGGCAGTTCTTCGAGCCCAAGGAGAAAGAAGTGAGTGGGCTTGCAAATGCACAGGGAAAGCGAATCGACATCCCGAGTTGGTGCCTCGCGAGTAGTGAGAAGCAAGTGTAAATATAAAATAGAACCAGGTGCTCGAAAATGCATGACTGAGAATGGCAGACTTTAGAAACGGCCGTGATAATAACAGCCGTAATAACAATGATCTCAGACCAATAGCCAGAAAACCAAATGTAGTCTAGAACTCCCAGTTTTCATCAACAGACTTGATGGCCCACTCGAATTTTTCGCGCAGAGCTTTGGAGAAGAACCTCTCAATTGGGACGTCGAACTTCTTGCTAAAGACGACGGTGAGTCGAGGGTCGATATAGTTCTGCTCAACGTTAGCGACTACATCACAAAGGGTTATCGGGAAGGGAACGCTCACAATCTTCGAGGTACCAAGAGCTACCTCTTTATTATCCTCCTTGTCTTGAGCTTGGACTTCCATTGTTTCTATGCGTTGCTGGATCTTTCCAATCTGGATTTCCAACTTTTCCACGCTCGGGCTTCGACCTTCAGCCTCCACTTTGCCGGTTTTGTTTTCTTTGTTGAACTTCTTCTCCAGGTCCTTAGCAGCCTGCAGGCGGATTTCAAGCTCACTGGCCTTCAATTCCTTCTCACCCTCTGCTGCAAGCTTTTCGTTATCTTTTTCAAACTTCTTCTTAATCTTTTGCCGCTGCTCCTCCACCAGGAATGATTGATGCTCTTTGATCCATTCTATATCAATGTCTTCGTCGAGCTCGAAATATTGAGCGCCTTTCTTTTTCTTAAGCGTCGGATCCAAGTCAAGCATCATCTGCTTGCAACGCCATTTCTGGTACCGTTGGCCTTTTATCTGTACACAGAGTAAAGATTAGGGTTCTTTGCGTCTATGAACCATTGCGAGAGGAGATCGATCAGACTTACACGTTCGCTCATCTTCTCCATTTGGTTAGCGTGAGATGCGGCAACTGTACGCTTGTGGTTACACAGGATGGCAACCTTGCGATTGGCATCGTTGTACGCCTTGACTTTCTCAGCGATATTCCCAGTGGCAACCATTTCTTTGAGCAGTGTGGACATTGTGTGTGAAGCGTTATAGGTACGGAAGACTTTAGCGGTTAGACCTTGCATGTACTGAGAAAGATGCTTATTGAGGGCGGATGTCTAAGAACGTTAGCGGCGTCGTCCGCCTCGGAGATCACAGAGCTCAACTTACGGTTAAGCGATCAAAAATTTCGTCGCCCTCTCTCTTGGGTGCCTTCTTGAATATTTTTAGGTTTTTGAAGACCTGGGCGTCGACTTCGACCTCGTCATAGAATCGGATGCTGTCTTTACCCAAAAAGTCGAAGATCACCTTATTTGGGGGTTTAAGTGTTACATTCTCATACTTCAAAGAGCAGCAGCCCACAGTATCGGCTTCATCTTCACCTTTTTCGTTACCCGCACGAAGAGCAAACTGGTCAATGAGATAGACAGCTGTGGCCTTCTGTCGCTCGAGCATCAGTTCGTGCTTCAGGTTTTTTTGATAATCCTTCCGAATTCGAGCAATGTGCTTCTTGAGTTCACGGGCCTTTTCGAACTTCTTGTGATCGCTTTGACCTTTGACGTCGGAATTTGCGGCAAGCATAACGTACTTGTAGTTGCCATTGATATTTTCCTGCCACATAGCGAGCCATGTACCTTCTTGATCATGTTTCACTTCCTTCCACTTATGGCCTTCGGGAGGAGGGGGAACAGGAGCTTCTTTGCCGATGTTGATGGTTATTTGCTCTGGTTGAACTCGAGCTTTCACGCGGCCTGTCTTAGGGTGCTCACCACGGCCGCGAAATAACGAGGGGGGTTCGACACGGAAATTGCCAACTTTTTGCTTGCGGCCATCCCACATACAGTACATGTACGGTGCTTCCTGCTCGTCTTTTTCGGCCTTCAAACGTTTCTTCTCAGCGGCTGGTAGCGCTTTCTTCTCTTGGCGTTGATTATCGTAGTACTCGAAAATCGGTCGGAAATCGCATTTCGAGAATTCCTTGATATCGACCTTGTTGCCCTGTGGATCTTTTGCACCACCCGTTCTTTTCAAAATATCCTTGAAGTCCATGAAGAAGTTCTTCTGGAACGTGGGATTCTCCACGTTTTGCGTTGAATTCAGCATACCACCGAAAAAGCCCGCGACTTCTTCCGCATCGGGGTGGAGATGGACAGGAATACCATCATACTTCAACTTCACGTTCTTAGGAAGTGGCTCATAGGGTGGCGGGAAAACCACACCATTATGTTCAAGGGTCTTCCATTTGATTGTTCCATCGCCCTTGGTCGGATCTTCCCACCATTTGTATTCTTCATCTTCCTCAGGCTGCTCAAGTTCTTCGCTTTCTTCCTTCTTCACAGGCGCCGCCTTTCCGTTCTTCTTGGCCGGGGTAGATTGTCCTGACCTTGGCTCGGCCTTTATCTGCTTCAGAATTGGCTTGGTCGAGCTGGGTTCCTTTTTAACGCCATTTGCCTGTTTCTTGGTAGCTGGTAATGGCTGGGGTGTCTTTGAAGCCTTTCGGTTTGGCTCTGGTTCTCTTTCTCCCTTGATCTGGATCCTTTTCTTTTCAGCGGCTAACTTTCTTTCGATGGGAACGTCAGAGTCGGATTCGTTTCCAATGGCTGTCTCTGAAGCCTTGGGGAGTTTTCTTCCGTTGAGAGCTAGTGGCACACCTTCATCCGTCTCAGGGTCCTCGTGCTTAACCGAAGTGCGACGACGCTTGCTCTGTCGGATAGTCAGTCGTTGATACGAAGAGCGGCGGGAATTAACACCGGAGTATTTGGGGGCGAGGGTGGGCGTACCAAAGGCTCGTCCTCCTCGCTGGTTTCTGGCTCTAAATACGACTTTCCATGACCGACACTTGTTCGCTCCTTTCTCTTTGTGATACCACCGGTGCTGTCTGCATCTTTCATCGAAACATCACCGTCGGTTTGTACGGGCCCAAATCGAATAGATACTCCGGGGTCGATATGACCATTGGGTTTTGTTGCGCCGTTCATCTTCACCCTCGGCTGGCCGCCTGCTTTTGGGTTGAGGCAACGGTTAGAATGACGACTCAAGCAGGATAGAAATGATTGGAATTCCAAAGAACGGGAAAGTGAGAGCATAGAGAAGCGCATCGAGGGTGACGAGGACAAACCGGGACTTACCAGAAGATCTACCGTTCATCTTTGCGAGTGGGGTATCATCTTCTGAAGAGCTCATGGTTGAGAGAACCTGATAGACAGGGCTGCGTTGAGAAGCGAGCGTAGAGTGAGGAAGAGCTCGGGGCGCAGGGAAGGAGAGACTCGGGATTAACCTGCCAAGTCTGCAGAACCGAGCTGGCGTTGACGAAGGATGAAGTCAATGATGGACTGACCAATGAAGAGAGAGAAAAGAGAGAGAGAACGAGAAAGTGAGAGAAGGGAAGGAGGGGAGGGAAAGGGGAGGCATTGACCAGGGAGTGAGGGAGGGGAGGGAAGCGGCGAGCACGCGCAAGAGTGTCGGGAAGAAGAGAGGAGAGAAGAGAGAAAAGAGGAAAGGAATGGAATGGAACGAGGCTGTCTTGTTGGGGCCTGAGGCGATCCGGCTGGGGCTCCTGGTCAGGGAGGGATGTTTCTCTGGACCGCCTCGCCGCTCCCGTTGCAAAATGGATCTGCCAGCCGCACTTCTTTGCTTCGGCTGGATGCCTGAATGGCTGTTGGCCGGGAAATTCGGGTGATTATCACGTGACATGTTGCTCTGCAGCTTTGGACTTCCCGGCCCTCCGTAACACATTCCAATTCAGGACTAGCGCTCCGGGTGTCGGAAGAACAGAAACAGGAGTCGAATTCGTTGACCTCCCATCCACCCACGACTGACCACCTCCGCCGGCGATTGAACCCCCTCGTGGTATTCTTCCGCCATTTAGTGGTTTACATCCTTGGTGACACCCTTCTCTCGGTCCTACGGTCCGCTTTCACCATGTTCTCCCGTGCTGTTCGTCCGGCCGTCAGGGCTGGCACCGTTGCTGCCACCCGGTAAGTCGTCTTCAGGATATCCAGCCAACCCACCACCATTGCGACATCCTTCTTCCAGCAAAGCAACACGGCACCAAGCTATCAGTGTTTGAACCCTGGTGATGATTGCTGACCTTGTTGAAGCACTGCCCCGCCCAACGCCGCTAACTTCGCGACTCTCCGTGAAATCGAAGGCCGCCTGAAGTCCATCAAGAACATCAAGAAGATCACCAACACGATGAAAGTCATCGCCTCCACCCGCCTGACTCGCGCCCAGAAGGCCATGTCCGACTCCCGCGCCTACGGCCAGACTTCCAACACTCTTTTTGAGCAGGCCGAGACCAAGCCCCTCGAGGACAAGAAGACTCTGCTCGTCGTCGCTAGCTCCGACAAGGGCCTCTGTGGTGGTATCCACTCCGGTCTCAGCAAGGCTACTCGTCGTGTGCTTGCCGATAATCCTAACTCCGATATTGTCGTCCTTGGCGAGAAGGCTAAGGCTCAATTATCCCGTTCCAACCCCGACGCCATCGTCCTAAGCTTCGCCAACGTCTGCAAGGACATTCCTACCTTTGCCGATGCTCAGGCTGTTGCCGATCAAATTGCCCTGCTACCTACCGACTATGCGAGCGTTAAGATCATCTACAACAAGTTCATCAACGCCCAGAGCTACGAGCCCGACGCCGTGGAAGCCTACTCTGAGGAGGCCATCACGCAGTCCCGTTAGTTCTCTGTTTACACTTCCGGGGGCGTTTAATGCTGATTGTTTTGCAGCCAACTTCTCGGCGTATGAGGCTGATGAGGAAACCCTCTCCAACCTCCGTGAATATGCTCTCGCTAACAGCTTGTTCTGGGCTATGGCTGAAGGCCATGCCTGCGAGATTTCGGTAAGCTTCGTCCTTGCGTATGTTTCCCAAATGAACGGCGCTAATCTCACTCCAGGCCCGTCGCAATGCTATGGAGGTTCGTCTTGCCGCTGAATGGATCTTAGAAATTGAGCCAGACTAACCCCCTTCCAGAACGCCTCCAAGAACGCCGGTGAAATGATTGATAAGTAAGTATCAGTGAATAACCTTGCCTATGAACAATGTCTAACACCGTTGCAGGTTCCAGATCATGTACAACCGTCAGCGTCAAGCTGCTATTACCGGTGAACTGGTTGAGATTATTACCGGTGCCGCCGCCAGCGCCGAATAGACGCTATCTCGATATCTCTTAGGGGGGAGTCACGACATGTAGACTAACTAATACATACCTAGATTCTCACCGACCTGTAAAATCTATCTCTATACATTTCATTTGTGCAGTGGTCTCTATTCTTTTTTTCTTTCCGACAATAGCAGCAAGTGAACTGTGTGTTCTGAATCAGGCTTTCTGATGATGACTGGCCTTTGTACATTCAAAGTCATAAAGCAATTGGCTTGCGTGTACAGGCAGAAGACGCACTATGAGGTTGTGATTCAACCTATGATTTAACCCATGGCATCGGCAACTTCCATTATTCACATACCTATGTACTCTTTGCCCTCCTTCTCTACAGGCTTCCCCGTCTTAATGCTGACTCCACTGGGGGAGAATACTCGCTTCTGCTTTCCCCTCTACCTTATGAAGTAACACTTCCCATCTCACACGCCGCTCAACCAAACCTCTGCCACAGCTAACTTCAAAATTACTCGCGCCTGGCCAACATTGTTCATTTCATCGAGACGCAGAACGATGGATTGCTACGAGATTCTCGGCATCTCCCCAGACGCCACACTCAAAGACATCAACGGCGCGTATAAAAGACTCGCATTGAAGCATCACCCCGACAAGGCCGGGACAGGAGGCGATGACGCTGCGCTTGAGTTTCGAAAGGTAAACAATCGTTACTATCCCCATCTTCTCTCCGCTCTCTATCGTCACCATACAATACTAACACCCGAGAACAGATCCAACAGGCCGTCGAAATTCTCCGGAACCCACCCACCCGCAAAGCACACGATGAGACACTCGGTTGCAGACGTAGAGCTTGCAGCGAAGAGGAGCTATTGTTCTCTAGCCCGGACTACACGGGATGGAGACCACATAGCATGTTCAGGAGTAATCTCAGTCGCAGGGATCGATACATGTATAGTTACGGTAACAGCGTTCATATGGATCCATATTCGAAGGAATCCCAGGAAGAAAAGGCTCGCTGTTCGAGGGCAAGTGCAGAAGAGGAGCAGGAGGAGGCTCGACGGGTTGCTGAGGATCTGCAGGAACAAGCGGATTTGGAGATGCAGGGTGGACGCGAGAGTTCCATAGCTGGATCTCGGGAGAAAGAGAATAAGCGATTCGGCTTAAATCCGGAGTCGGACCCTTTTGAAGTCCCAGAAGGCAATGCTCATGCTGAATGGTGGGCCGGAGCAGAGCCTGAAAGGGCCTATGAAGCCTCCTTCCGTGCGGACATCGAATCCACCGATGAAGGTACCGAGAATTATTTTGAGGCGGAGCATGAGGAAGACTCCGAAATCGAGCTTAGAGTTGAAGTTGATGTCGATGGAGGTAACACTGTCGATACCAAGGGGCCCGGGTTCAAGGCTGATACGTACGCTACCGTCGGTCCTGACGCTGCCTCGGACACTGGGAAGCACAAAGTCGACACCGAATCCGAGGTGGAACCGACAGTCAATCTCGAACTAGGACCCGAGTATCACGCTGAATTCGACATTAGCAGCATAATCGCAACAGTCGAAGCGGAAGCCAATCCCGTGAATACCACTGATGCCGCCGCGGAGCGCGTGGACGTCCACACTTCATCGCCCGAACAATTCACAGCAGAGTATCGGACTGCCTCTCAAGGAAGCCTGCCCGATCTATACTCCGGCGTTTACATGATGAGTGGTGGCCTTGGTTCTGGATTACCCCTCAACGAGGAAAGCTGCCACGAGCCCGCTAAATCTGGTAGCGACGCGTCTATTTACTACGACTTCAGCGCAGAAGCACCATCACAACCAAGAGATACTGAGAATTCGGCGACTGCTCAAACCTACGACCTCATGCTTGACGACGCGAAGGCCTATCCGCATCTGGCCCCCTTCATCCCCTACTTCACTGCAAAACTCGCCCACAGGAGCGGCCGGTACACCAAGCACGATCTCCAAGTCGAACTAAAAGGCATGATCATGGAGACATACTGCGGTTGGCTCGAGACCCTACGTGCCACAATCCCAGGTGCGGAATCCTTCACGTCTTTGCTCGATCCTGATTCGCAATCCTGTCGGCATCTCGGATATTGGGAGAAAGGGTATGGACATGATGAGTGCGACCGGTGCCATTTGTGGAAGCCCATATACACTCTTGTGTGTCCGGGTTGTGGAATCAAGAGGTGCGTGGGATGCAAGTTTGACTGTGTCTGAGCGATAGGGAAGGTATATTTAGGTCATTCAATCTTGTTGCCTTTACATACGTGACTCGCTTGTTTGGGGGAGATCGACTTTCTTCATTTCCCAACAGGCACATTTCGTTGTGAAGTGTCAATGGCATGGGGTGCGAACGGCATCTACCAAGGAAAGGCGAGGTAGGCCCCAGCAAATTTAATATTAATAATTTTAGGGTGGGAGAGGTGAGATTACGATATCCTCACTATTTGCCAGTGGTCTTTCTTGATACATTCAAGAACAGCTGCCCAACCGTTCTTTCCAACTAGTGTCACTTCCCTCCAACAACCCATACACTACCTGGGTATCGGCACACCGATCCCTGCTAGATTCCTAAGTGGCCTTCTCCTCCTCACCCGAACCTACACCACCGTTCAACCTCGCCAACGCGTCATCAAGCCCAATTTCGCGCGAAATCTCCGCCTGGCGGTCGAAATCGGCGGCGGCAGTACCCTCATAGCTAGACTATTTAAAAATAAGTACAGGCTATATAAATATAAAGTTATAAAGTATATAGTATTATTCAGGCATGAATTAGGCTATAATAGTAAAAAATATAATAATCTTAAAGAATTCTTAATACTAGCTACAGAGAAAGTATTAGAACTTATTAAGGATTATAAGAATTTATTCTAGAAGGGCTATATAGTCATATTATAGGAGATATTATTAAGATACATAATAGTCTGGTCATTATATACTTTGAGCACGGATTGGCGAAATATGCAAATTGCTCTTCCAGCCCTTGCACGCCAAGCTCATTTCAATCTGTCAACCCTCCTTTTCCCAAGTTTCATATATCCAAGAGACAAGAAACAGACAACACACACACACACACACACACATATATATATCTACTGATGCGCAGCCGTCGTCTTCTCTTCCGCCTCAACCACTACCTCATGCTCCTCCTCCGCATGGGCGCGCTTGGGCTCCTCCTCACCCACCCCCAGAACTCCACTGCTATCGGACTCCCCGTTCAGCAGCGCCGTCAGGCCAATCTCGCGCTCAATGCGCTCCTTGCGCTCAAGGTCCTCCTGCGCGAACCCGACCGAGCCGAAGATCTCGTCCATCTCTTCGAGCGTGCGGCTCTTGGTCTCGGGGACGAAGAAGAAGACCCAGATGATGCCGATTGATGTTATTGCGCCAAAGAATATCTATTATTAACATGTTAGGCAAGGGATATATTTGGTTGATGGGGGAGGGAATAATAAAGGAAAGGACGTACGAATGCGCCGTACTGGCTTTTCGAGATGAAGGGGGATGTGGACATGGCGACGGCAAACTAGATTCAGTAGTTAGCGATCAAGCACTCAAGATCAATATCAACCCCCTCCGGGAAAAAGTTGGGAACCTACGTTATTCAACCAATTCGAACTGCCGCCAATACTAACCCCCTTGGCGCGCAATCCCAGCGGGAACACCTCACTAATAATAATCCACGCAACAGGCCCCCACGAGAAGCCAAAGCAGATGGCATAAATCCAGACAAAGACGACAGCGGCCCAACCGGCGCCGCGGTGATCGTCCCAGCTGTCTTGAAAGGAGCCCGTGATGCCCGCGACGATGAAATGCGAAGCGGCCATGCCAATCCCACCGGCGATAAGGATGGTCTTGCGCCCGAAGTTGTCGACCCAGAGGACGGCGGGGATGGTGGCGAGGAACATGACGATTCCGACGACGCCCGTGGCCAGGAGCGAGGTGGTGTTGCCAGACAGGCCCAGTCCCGCGAAGATGAAGGGGGCGTAGTACAGGATGGCGTTCACGCCGTTCCACTGCTGGAAGACCATGACGAAGACGGCGACAATAGTGCGTCGTAACAGCGCCTTGTTCGTCACCAGCGACAGGTAGTCGTTCCACCCGATCATGAACCGGGACTTGAGGGAGCCGTCCTGGTACTGCGGGAACAGCTCCTGCACGCGCTGACGCTCGAAATCGCGCTGCGCTTTGATCTCGAGGAACTCAACGCGCACGCGGATGTCGTCAACGGAGGTGCTGCGCAGGCGCGCGAGGGTTTCGAGGCATTCTTGCTCGCGGTCCCGGTTCATCAGGTGGCGGGGACTCTGCGGCATGAAGAGGACCATGCCTACGGCCAGGGATGTCGAGGGGAGGAGCTGGATGCAGATGGGGACTAGCCAAGCGGCGTCAGATTGGCCTTCGCCGGTGCCACCGATGAAGTTAGTGCCGTAGCCGATCCCTGACGTTTCATTAGCATGTACACCTAGATGTATGAACAGATATGGGAGAGGCGAACAGTAGGAAACCATAATGCCAAAGGTAATAGCAAGCTGCTGGAGAGCAACAAGCGCACCGCGAACTTCTGGCGGCGCAAGCTCAGCGTTGTATCTTTATCAATCTCAGTCAGCTCAAATACACTTAAACAGTATCACGTATAGGTACGGGTAGATGTATCCATACAAAGGAACAAGCATGCTAAAAGCACCAACACCAATACCCGTAACAAATCGACCGGCCAGGACATAGTCCTTATTCAGTGTGCAAGCCTGGACAATTACACCGACGGTGAAAATCACACACGCAATGACGACTGTAATACGGCGTCCGACTGCATCGGCCAGGTAGCCGTTCAACAGCGTCCCGAGCCAGGCACCGAGTTCGAGAATCGCAGTTAGCAGGGCCTGCCGCGTTCCTGTTGTTCCACTGTACCAGGGCTCCATCTGGAGAGGACATATACTGTGTTAGCGGCGTCAAGCAAAGTGAGGCAAGGGAGGGGGGAGAAATGAAGCTTACGCGCGTGGTAAAAGAGTGCATAGTCAGGATCTGGCCGAACATTCCCTGGTTGTCTAAGACACATCAAGTGAGTCAGCAACCATCGTAATGAACTTTCCCGTCCGTTGCTATCGTAGCTTCGCTATCCTTTTGTAGGGACTGGAGAAAAAAACTCACATCCATAGACAAAACCACCGAGCGCCGCGAAACTCGCAATCAGCGAGGTCTTGCGGTTCTGAATAATTCCCTGGATCCCTGAGGGACCCGCGAACTGGGCTCGTTTCGCCGACAGGTCGTGCCCGCCGCCTGCTGGAGCCATGATGACTGGAATGGACTGATGAATTCAAGAGTTTCTGCACGTCTATGGGGTAAGTATGACGGTGAGACGAAAAGGACGGAGAAGAAGAAGAGAATCGGAAGACGGCGGAAAAGCGCAGCTTAAGAAGTCTTAAGACTCGGCTCGCTAT
Organism: Aspergillus lucknowensis; assembly: GCF_044049455.1. Classification (NCBI taxonomy): domain Eukaryota; kingdom Fungi; phylum Ascomycota; class Eurotiomycetes; order Eurotiales; family Aspergillaceae; genus Aspergillus; species Aspergillus lucknowensis. Next base: position 95,541 of record NW_027263590.1, on the reverse strand, counting down.
TAAATCAGGTATTAAATTAAATTATTTATTTAGGCTGAGCTCTGTTAAATCTATCATACAAAACACATGGGGATATTAAAATAGTAGCTTACCGCTTTAAGAGTTACAGGTGGAAATACAGCCATTTATGGCCTCAGTAGCTGTCATTTTCAGCGTCGATTTCACAGGTCCTCACATTCTATTTGTAATTTCAGCTTTAGCATGAATTCCTGGCAAAACATTTCACTCCAGCGCTGTTGGCACCCACGGGGTGCGGTCCTTGTCAGGACTGGGCCTGCAGGCGAGTGAGCTCAGGGAACCACTTGGCGAATAACCAAGAAGCTGACCATGCCAGAACGCGTTGGTGATCGTCAGAATCCGTCAGCAAGCGTGCGAGAGGCAGAAGGCGATTGGCAGGCCTGGTTGCATAAGCAGTTGTCCCCGGCTGAACTCCCGGATAAAGCGGGCTTTGTGAGGGAAAACTCCAGTGGGGTCGAGAAGCCATGCGGAACTCGTGTGGAGAGAAAACTTCTGGGGAATCGGGAAGAACCGACGATTCGATTTGAGGAAATATCCCTTTCTTCCGACGGGATGAATAGAGTCCACCCAATGAAGCCGGATAATTGTTGTCGCCACGTTGCGAAGCAATTCAGCCCAGAAGACCCATCTGCCGGCACAGGTCTTCGAGAAGAATTTTTTTCCTTCGTCCAAGAAGGTTTGAGAACAAAAAGCTTGTTTCAAGCCTTCATGTACTCCAAAGACACTCTCACAAGATGTCGCGAACATGCTCCTTTGGAGCATACCCCGCATCTCCCCAGCGTCAAGGACGGCCTTCCGGCAGAATGCAGGGGTTCACCTATCGAACCGGTAAATTACCAGCTCACGGTTCCCATTCTCACCAAGTAAGTAGCGCTCGGTTCCACATATTCTACCTTTGCCTGTGAGCTCGAAAATTTCATAGTTCTTCAAAGTCACCATCGATGAAGGGGTCTTGATGCTCAAGGAGGCTTTCAAGTTGAATGGCCATGTGGACTGAGGTAGATGGAGGCAAAAGCCAACTTCAGCTTTCTCATCCACTGTCTCTGAAATGATCGTATACCAGGGCTCGTCGCAAACCGTAAGCGCGAGGGGGCTTGCCTGGAGGCTGCTGTTTCCGCGATAAGGAGGCAGCACAAGATCGAGAGTTTGCCTCCAGCTGGGACCGTAACCAATGATTGGGATGCTTGTTACCTGGACTTCCGATGTCCACTCGGCAGGTCCGACAAATCTGTCGACGGGGCCAGTACATATATTCTCGTAAATTTCAATAGATTGATCATCATCTGTGATTTTCAGCCATTGCATTCCCGGGAGACCTCGTTGTCTGACTGAGTAGAAACCCAGCTCTCTGAAGCCGAAGCGGGAAACAATGGAAGGTCCTGAGTCTTGTCTTTCTTCTCGCAAGCGCCCCGTTGGATCTAAAGATGGCCTATATGAGGATGGCTTCGAGATGTCCCAAATAGAGAGTGACTCTATTGGAGCGTCATCGTCTGCAGTGTATAGACTGCGATTCGGTTGCCAGATGTAGATGGCATAGTGGGTTTGGCTATGCGTAGAGAAAAATCGGTCTCTCTCACTGAGGGGATGCCCAAGAAACATGATTTTCCATTCATTGCGGAAGGCTATACTCCATCCACTGGAAGATTTGGCCACGTCAAAGGAAGATGCAAAGTGACGATGGACACCGTCGCTGTCGTTCAACCAATGGAAAGCTTTTGGTTCGGCCCATTCGACAACAAGTACACGTTTCTGTAGCCGAAGCCTCCGGATCACCTTCCCTGTAATAATGAATGGCACCATAAACCTTCTGTCGCTGTCCAGGTCCAGAAGAACTAAACAAGAATGGTCTGCACTTGGATAGACCAACAAACCGTCATCATACGACCAGAACGGCTCGGAGAATGGCAAATCTACCCTCTGCATTAGATGGCTTGCGTGGATGTCCCAGGGTTGCACCTGAAACCATTCCCTCGCGCCAGAGGCACCAAATTCTTCGCACAGCTTGTGCTTCTGTATCGACCGGGGTTTGCCGCGGCCAAGGTGATCATATCTCGAGGCGATTCGGTCAAACAGCGAGCGCCAATAGCTGTTATTTTCTGGATGCAAAAAAGACTCACACGCCAGGTCCGCTTGGAGATCTCGGATTTCATGTGCCAGTGGAAAGAGCTTTTTTAGAAGCGGGATCAGATTTGCTGGGTCACCAAAGGCTTTGTTCCACAGCCGAGAGACGCTACGGCAACGAACTATATCCCTAGGCCCGAGTAAGTCCAGGACCATCCAGAAGAGCTCACATGGCAACAAGGGAAGATCCAAGAGATTCCTAGGGGGTGGTGGTACGCTGGTCGTTTCGTCCATGGTGGTTGTGGGGTAAAGCCTTCCTCAGCCAGCTCACCCTGATGGAAAAAGGAGCCTCAAGCTTCCAATGCTCGAGTTCATGCAAGGAATGACTGATGAGGGGTGGTTGAAGGAGATTGAATCCACCCAACTGCAACAGTGGTCAGACCAGAGGTACAAGAACCTTGACAGAGGAGCGGATGCGGGCTTGGATTGGGAAACCACGAAGTCACATGCCAAGCAAAAGATCCTCTTTCAGGACACCTTGCTTCAACCCCTTCGGCCCTGCCACTTCACAGCTCAAATACTGTGCTTACTCTCGCGGAAATGAATCTCCTATGATTCTTGGTCTCAGTCTCAGGGCATACGACCGTACAACAAAACAATCTTCCACTAACTCCATCATGCTGCAGCCGACGTCTGTACTCTTTCTCGTCGCGTCGCTTCTGGCAGCTCTGCCAGTCAATGCGGACGGGCTTTATACTAAGAAATCCCCCGTCCTCCAGGTCAACCAGAAGGATTACAACCAGCTGATCGCTAACTCAAATTTCACATCGGTATGTATTGCCGCTTTGGCTTCCAGCCATCGAAAGAGGACTAACGACTCTGAACCAGATCGTAGAGTAAGCTCCCGGTCCCTCCCGCATACATTGCACAACTCCTAAACGATTTCCTCTCCTCCAGATTCTATGCGCCGTGGTGCGGCCATTGCCAGAACTTGAAACCGGCGTACGAAAAAGCGGCGAAGAGCCTTGACGGCCTGGCCAAGGTTGCAGCCGTGAACTGCGACGACGATGCCAACAAGCCATTCTGTGGACAGATGGGCGTCCAGGGATTCCCGACGCTAAAAATTGTGACGCCGTCAAAGAAACCAGGCAAGCCCCGGGTGGAGGACTATCAGGGACCCAGGACTGCTAAGGGAATTGTCGATGCGGTGGTGGACAAGATCCCCAACCATGTGAAGCGACTTACGGATAAAAACGTGGACGAGTGGCTTTCAGAAGATGAAGATTTACCCAAGGCTATTCTTTTCACGGAGAAAGGCACAACTAGCGCTTTGATCCGAGCTCTTGCGATCGATTTCCTTGGTGGTATCAAGGTCGCACAAATCCGCAATAAGGAATCGGACGCAGTTGAAAAGTTTGGCATTACAGAATTCCCAACATTGGTCTTGATCCCTGGAAGTGGGAAGGATCATATCATTTACGATGGCGAGCTCAAGAAGGATCCGATGGTCAACTTCCTGAGCCAGGCCGCATCTCCCAATCCTGATCCTGCGCCTGCACCCGCTAAAGCGAAGGAAAAGTCCTCAAAACCGACTGAGTCAGGAACGGGTCCGGAACCCAGTGAGCCTTCGGGTGCCGAGGATAAACCTTCCGTTCCGGTCCAGGTACCCACTCCCGCGCCCGCTATCGATACCCTCACTACCGCAGAAGCTCTGGAATCGGCCTGTTTAGCACCGAAATCAGGTACCTGCGTCCTTGCCTTTTTGCCCGAGTCTGGCGAGCCTGGTACAGAGCTTCCGGGCCATGCCAAAGAAGCGCTCGGAAGCTTAGCTGAAGTTGCGCATAAACACGCTCAAAGAAAGACCAACCTCTTCCCCTTGTACAGCATTCCTGCTGGTAACACCGCGTCCAAGACACTCAGGGCTGGACTTGATTTGCCTGAAGAGGTGCAGTCAGTCGAGATTGTTGCTCTGAATGCACGAAGAGGCTGGTGGAGGCAGTATGACCCGTCAGAAAGCGCAGACTACGGATCTGTACGGGTGGAAGCATGGATCGATGCCATTCGATTGGGCGAGGGTTCCCGAAACAAAATGCCAGAAGGCATCATTGTCACAAAGGACCAGTCTGAGAAGAAGGCCGAGCATGACGAATTGTAATATATTACTATCGCCATCCTACTATCTGGACAAAGCGATTGAAGTGACTGTATTAGTCCCTTAGATGTCTAATCTCTATTTATACTTTTGAAGATACGTGGTCTGAAAGACAACCATATGACAAGCACGGGCACAAACAAATAAGCCCACAGAGCCTGAATCGTCAACAACACCATTCTCCCATGCTTGCAAAAGCGCGTTTTCTGTTGCTCAATGAATGGAGCCTCAGGAAAATAGATAGCTAGCCATACTTAGCCGGCCGGCGACGCTACCTCTTTTTCCTCCCTTCCGTCCCCTTCTGGATGATCTTCTGCCGCTTCGACTCAATCTCCTGGTCGTAGAGCTCGCGCGCTGTCTCGCCCTTCTTACGTTTACTCTGCTTCGAGGATTTCACGCTAACTGTCGCAGCGCCGCCGGAACGAATTTGCTTCTCTGCTTCTTCCCAGCCTGCGTCTCCGTTACTTATCTCGTATCTGGAGGCTAGAAATCAGTTATTGCTCGCTCACTAACGTTCCGTTTCGGGTTTGAAGGGTGATGAAGGGAAGACGAGGGAAAGAGAGGCTCACTTGTCGAGGGGGAGAGCATCGATCAATGCCCGTTGTTTTTCGCGGAGTTCGGCGTTGGCTTCTTCGCCTCCTTCGCGTAGTTCGTCGTCGAGGCTTGTGTCGAGGGGTTTGAAGCGGTCGTTGATGACTTCCCCGTGGGCATCGTTGGCGGCTGTTTCGGACGTGGGAATCTGTTGGGCGGGGAGGGTATCGGCGACAGCCCCCTCGACGAGGGAGCGGAGGTGGGTGGAGACCTTGCGGATGATCTTGAGGAAGAGAGCTAGTAGCTGTGAAGACATGAAATTGAGTTCCTTCTCTACGTCATCGACAGACTTGCGCTGAAGACCGACGGAGAGTAAGATTGACTGCTGTATGCCGCTGAGTTTGACTTTGTCGCTGAAGCGGCCGGAAAAGTACCAGTTTGCGATTGTGGGGACCAAGTCGAGGATGACGTGGTAGTCGAGAAGGTTATTTGCGTAGCTATCGAGTCGTTTGAGGTCGAACGCGGAGAAGGCTGCGTCGATGTCGGATTTCTGGAGAGGGGTTGGATTAAGGGATGGGTCAAGTTTGGCACCTGCTAACGCGGATTCGCCAATACTAAGGGATAGGATGGATGGGAAGGTACGGAATTGGTATGAGAGGAGGGAGACGAAGCGGCGATGGAAGTCGCGAGCGAAGGCACCGAGCCAGCTTGCGTCGTTGGAGCCTGTGCTTAATGTGCGGAGCATCACGCACGAATGCTCTCCGGTGAGGTCGTTAGGTGTTTGGCGAAGGTAGACAGGTGAGAAGGAGGCACGCTTCCAGAACTTGTGGAGAGGTGGTGTGAGCCCGTAACTAACACCAATGTAATCAAGGTCATCTGGTCGACGCTCCGAGAGCTTGCCGAAAAGCGGTGGCATGGAGCGGATATCACGCACTTGGATGTTGTCGTCAAGGAGATTGGAGTTCGCAAGTTCTTCATCGGTAACCCTGACCATCTCCTCCTGAGAGCCAGCGAGACTCTCCGACAGGTCAGTGAACTTGCCCTCGAAGAAGTCAACCAGAAGCGCCAGAGCACGAGATCCATAACCCATGCTCAGGTACTCCGGATTGGTTGCGATGCGAACAACCCTAGCTCCTGACAGGCCCGCAAAGGCTTCATCCTGGAACTGCTGACTGACGAGCCAGGGAATCAGATCACCACCTGCGCGCTGACCGCGGCTCAAACTCTTAAGGACGCTCTGTCGACTGATGCGACCTTCTAAAGCAATTTGTATCACGCAAAGAGGCTCTGGTAATTTTGTGGCATTCTCATCAATCGGTGGAACGAGAACAAACAGCTGATGTGCCGGGGCATCGCTCATCAATTGGAGGTCATTAGGAGTGTTCTTATAGTGGCTGGCAACATATAGAGCCATCATCTGCTGAAGAAACTTCTCGGAGACCGGGTGAAAGGAGAATAAAGTGTCCCGGTTCACTTGAAGCAGCTGGCACTGAGATGGATGTGGACAACCCTGCGTGTTCATCTTGGACTTCGGTAAGGTGGCGTCAAGACACAATACCTTATTCAACCATTTCTCTACCGCGTCCCCTGGAGCATATCTGATCGGCTCCGCCAGAGTAATTTCTCTCAGGGACCGCCCACCTAAGCCCCTGTCGGAGTCCCTCGCAACCTTCCCAGTCTTTCGATCAGCAACATCAGTATCATCCTGTCCCAGAAGCTTTGCACCCCCTCTTGATTGTTCGCGGAGCTGCTGAATCAGCTTCAGAGAAAGCGACCTGCCGGTTCCTTCGTAACCGTTGATTGTTGAAGCCATGAAAACGAGATATGGGCCCATCAGTTTGCGGACCAGAGGTAGGGGGATGGCGGCAGCTTCATCAATAACAAGAAGTTCCGCTTGTCCTAGGACGTGGGCATCTTGAGGCTGGATGTATTGTATTGTTTGGCGATGGTTACGGTGAACGTTGACTCGCACAATAGCTTTGTTGAAATCAGGATTAGTAGATTGGAGAATGGTATAGTCGGTGTGGTCCTGATAGCCGAGCGCGTCGAACCCTTTGAAGACAAATTCGAACAGTGTCTTCAAGTTCTCGGGACTCGGCGACGTGATGAAGATGTTGCTGTAGCCATGCGCGATTGCAGTCGCGATAGCGACACCTAGTGCTGCTGACTTCCCCCGACCTCTCGCAGCTGTAAGTGTGACAGTGCTCCGGAGAGTCTTCTCATCAATCGCGTCAACAAAGGTGAGAAGCGCTTTGGCTTGATCAACAGTCCGGGCCAGACTGATCAACGGCCCAACTATTTGATTATCTTCTAGGTCATCCTTGATTTTGTTCAGTTCTTTCCTTGGTCCTGTGTTGCTTTCGTCTGCAGTGTCGGGTTGCGGGAGCGGCTTCACATTCTTTCCACCAGAAATCGGTAAGACGTTCATCTCGTCGTCGACAACCAAGCAGGAGTCGCAACTCCCGAGGGAAAGGATGAAACGTTCGTTAAACCGCGCAACCACATCATCGTGTGCTTCCGTCCTGTATCTTGAATGGATGTCCATGGATAATGTGTACAGTTGCTTGAGAGTGTTCATGCCCTTGAGGAGCAGTACCACCATACCACCTCCTTCGACAGTTTCGATGGTTCGCGCGAGCAAATTGGGGGTAATGGCTTCGAAATCCTGAAGAATACACATACTATAGGTGTTCCCTAGGATCTTCTCTGTTTCCTTGTAGTACACATATCGGATCTGATTGATGGTGACGAACAATTCGAAAGGATCTTGGTCGTTCACTTCGCGGATACCCTGCTTCACTTCCCTCTTGATCTTTGCTTCTCGCTTCTTCCGATGGCTTGTGAAACCCAAAAGATCTTTTTTGTATGCCCACAAGACCGACTTGTTTTGCTGTTTGATATCGAATTGCGACTTGATGTGATGGAGGTTCACGATGATATCTTTCGCACGGTCACCAACGACGACGAAGAAGCTGCGTTTTTTCTCCTGGATGCCATTTTGAATGAGCGCCGGAATGCGCGAGTCGATTGCCTTTCGAGGCATCTTTAAGGATTGCTGCGACTGTATCTCTTCAAAGACCCTGTTCGGGGAAGTTTCTGCACCACCAAATGGGCAAAAAAGTTTTGGCGGTGTTCGAACTGCCGCTGCTTCCCGCCCGCAGAAAGACACCGCCGGGGACGCACGTGCACTCCGAGAACGCCAAGCAAGGCCCGAACGGCGAAGCGCATGATTGGGCGATCGTCCTGAGCTTGAATCGCTCAGACACCCTGCGCGGTGGAATCACCAAATTGCTCTGGGCACAGAATCCCAGGTCGTTGATGAGGTGTTTTGTGAGTCGTAATCAAATTGGTGGCAGATCCATCCAGTCTGTTTCGCTCAATAGAGGATTTTCCTGCCATTCCCCACTTTAGCCAGGGCAGACTGTCGGAAGACGCGAATGTGAGTGGCCGATTAGGTGGTCCCTCTAGCTGGCGATCTCTGCCGTCAACCGTCGTCACCCACCGGCCTGGATCCATTGAGCCATCTCATGTATCAACCTTGGAAGCTGGCTGACGCAATCACTGCTGTTTCGTCCTGTCCCCCGTCATTCGACGGAGCAATCAAATCATAATGAAGAGATTTCGCTGCCCAAGAGAGGCTCCCTTTCCCTGGCCAATTCCATGCGGTCCAGCCATTTCCCTCCTCCCCCTTGCTCCACCATCTGGGACCCTCCACGGCCTTGGGGAACGTCACTACGACCTGACTTCAATCACACCCTGAGTCCCAACACTGCTGACTGACACTCCTGCCAGCCTCAGAGCTTCACTACTATTGCATGCAGCAATGAGAATTGGATGGTAATGCCCCAGTAATGGCTTTGGTCTTCTCAGGGTCCTGAGTTCTGCTAAAATGATCCGATTGTCTGTTGAGAACGGCCTCCGAGCTCTCGTAGGGTAGGTATACTTTCTCCCACTCCCTTGATACTTCCCGTTGTTTGTCTTAGCACCTTTTAAGAAATCGTCTCGCTGGTCTCTGTCCACTCGACACTCGTGGTGCTCACCCACGTCTCCAAAGCTCGACCAGCCTTGGACGAGATCCTCGTCAATAGTCACAACGAGATACCACTGGGCTTGAAATTTTGACCAACGGGCTAACTAGCTTGCTGCAGGGCATTTTTACTGAGTTGCACGTTCATAACTACGTCCTATAACACTACGTTTGCTTTCGGTAAGTGCTATGGATTTGGGGGTTATATGACCTTCATACGCTGAACATTCTCTCGAACCTAGATCATCCCCTTCATACAGCTGTACTCGCCTGTTTTCTCTCGGGCATCTCTCTTGTGATTCTCAGCAGATTCGTTGACCGCATTCCGCACATCCCTCTTCCTACCGACAAATATTCCGCAATTCCGCTCACAGAGCTTGACATCACAGCTGAATGTGACCACGAGCTGCCGCATACGCCAGAACGACCCCCTCTCCGATGGTGGCTGAAGGTTGGAATTCTTTCGGGGATTAGTTGTGCACGGATCGCGCTTTATCGCAGCGCTACAGACAACATTGAGTGCGCACCTACCGGACATGCTGTAAGTCTTCTGACAAGGCCGATCTCCACATTGGGAAGCACTGGTAATGACCAGTGTTTCTCTTTTTTAGTTTTTGGTTCCTCTCTTCGTCGCAATCTACGACTTATGGCGCAATCAAAGAGCAACCGGGAATTGGGCTCGCCCAAATAGTCAGCATAATGCTGTGATTCGCGCATTCATCACAATAGCCAGTGGCGTTCGTTTCTTTGTTCTCCAGAGCCGTTTACGATATATTGTATCCACCGCTTTTCTGGCTATGAGCGGGTTCTTAGCTGCCCCTTTCAGTACAGAATCGACGTTTATCTGTCCCATCGTGTCAGGGCAGCGTGTGCGTCAACGAACCCTGAATTATCTTTCTCTTATCCTCGATTCCCTGATTTTGGCCGGTGCTGCCGAGCTTTCTAGTGAAGGGGGACGCTCCCGGGAAGGGCGGAAGAAGCAGGCCGTGCTCTCCTGGGGATATGGCCTTCTGGTGAGTTGAGCCTGGCTCTTGCTTTAGAACCTCTTCTAACCAGGCCTGTCTCAGGGAGTGGCTTTGTTCTGGATAGCATGGGTAATTCACTTGACGGTTAAAGCCGAAGGGGGCACCTTCGTAACCTCACATTACCTCAGGAGTGCGTGGTGTCAGGCAGTATTAATTACAATTGTGATCACGTCTGCATCCCAGCTGGTAAATTCTCGCCACTCGCATCCCTACGCAGTCAGAGGGTTAACGAAGACAGGTTCCCCAGTATGGCATAGTCGGACTCTGTGTCTTGGGTGCTTTTATCGCAAATTTCTTCAGCTTGTTATCAACGCTAGTTCACGGACAAGAACCCTTCCCTCTGATACCGGCATCTTACGCCTGCGTAACCCTTGCCTTCTGTTGCATTGGGGGGTTTGTGTTCTTGCTTTCCAGGGCAGCTTCGGACGAGGAGCCACAATTTTTGCAACGTCTCAACTTAGTTCTGCGCTTTATAATTGTTATTATGTTTGGAATTGGGGTATTCTGGGTCTTCAGTTTGTCTAGCGTGTGCCACCTGCATCCAATTGAGCTGCTCATTCACGAGGCCGGGAAGAACCATGATACATGGTTGAGGGCGGCTAGAGAAAGTAGTAATCTGGCAGAGGCTGTTCAGCAGTACCAGAAGAAATACAAGCAACAACCCCCACCGTGCGTCTTTCCCTTTACCCTGATAGTACGGAATTAAGTGCTAATGGCCAAATAGAAACTTTGACAAGTGGTATGACTATGCCGTAAGCAGGTCCTCAGTTACGATTGACGAATTCGATGAAATATATACCAATCTTCTTCCATATCGTGCCTTAACACCCGCACAGCTTCGAGAGATGACCCAGAAGCTAGCCACGAACCCGCTCAATGACATCGGTGCCCTGGCCATCCGCAATGGTACCGTCAGGGTGCAAGAGGGGATCAAGCCAACACACGCATGGATGGTACAAAGTGCGGGCAGGACCATCGAAAAATTCTCCGAACACCTTCCCGATATGGATCTAGCCTTTAATCTGAACGACGAACCCCGTGTGGTAGTTCCTTGGACCAAGATGGTTGAACTACAGAACCAAGCCAGGGTGCCGCCAGCCCCATCTGACGGCGAAATCTTGAATGGGTGGTCAACCGATCGCGATGCAACATGGGCTCCCTTGGAGCCACCAGACCAGACACAAGAAACCATGTTTACCGACCGGTCCTTCCAAAAGATATTTGACCCTTACATCGCTCCCGCTTGTCCTCCTGGGTCAAAGGCACGCTCTCAACGGATATGGAGCAAACACAAATTGTGCATTGGGTGCATTCGTCCGCACTCAATGGGGCAATTCCCGACAGATGTGGGAGTTTCGACCGATGTCTGCCATCAACCTGATCTTGCCGATTTGCACGGTCTATTTCTATCCCCTGCATCATTCAAAGTCACACAGGAACTTGTGCCTGTCTTTAGTCAGAGCTCCGTATCTGTTTTCAACGACATCATATTCCCAAGTCCGTGGAATTACGTCGATAAAATAGGCTACGGCCCGTCCGAGGAACACCGGGATCCCAAGTATACCGATAAAGAGAACAGTCTCTTCTGGATTGGAAGCACAACAGAAGGTATAAGCCACGATGGGAGATGGAAAGGAATGCCCCGACAGCGCCTCGCGCACCTTGTCAACAACAACACACACAACCACGTATCCATTCTCCTGCCAGCTGAGGAACCAAAAACGTACTCCTACCAAATCTTCAACGGGCACGCTCCTACCCAGGAGCTCGGCCTCAATGCCTCCGTCAGCATCACAGACCCCATCGTTCGCTGCTGGGGTAAAGATTGTACAGACCAAGAAGATGAGCTAAGCGTTCGCGACCGCATCGATTTCCAAGATCACTGGAAATACCGATATCTCTTCGACTCTGATGGCGCGGGCTTTAGCGGCCGCTTCCTTCCCTTCCTGCAGAGCCGCAGCATTCCCTTTAAGACAGGTCTCTTCAAACAATGGCTGGACTCCCGCATTACGCCGTGGCTGCACTACGCTCCCATAGATATCCGTTTACACGGGCTGTGGAGCACACTCGCCTACTTCGGTGGCGTGGACGCCACGGTCGACGGGGACCACAAAATCGAGATGAAGAGCCATGATATGCAGGGCCAACGGATAGCAGAAGAAGGCCGCAGGTGGGCGGAGAAGGCGCTGCGGAAGGAAGATATGGAGATCTATTTTTTCCGGCTTCTGCTGGAATGGGGGCGTTTGACTGATGACCGGCGGGATTCGCTGGGATTCAAACTCGACTCGTAGCCGCTTCGTCTAAAGAAAAGAAAAGATAATAACATTTATAACATTTATAACATCCCTCCAATGCTATCGGTTGAGTGGCGCCTCCCTCCTTTTAGGGTAATTTGCCGTCTTTCGGATACGATATCAAAAGACTTGGTTTGTTTCAGCGGCGGTCAGCCAGGTATCAGAGTATTTGTTTTTTTTTTTTTCCGTCTTTCACCAGCCAAAAGCACATATGATATTCATCCAAGTCATAACCGCAACCCAAGCCCCAGCGTTCGATATATACATCTCTCGGAAGTTCCATATCCACAATTGCAAAGAACAGCAAATCAAACAGCCCATCCAACCCACGCCACGTGGCTCAACATCCGGACACGGTATCATATATATAGCCCAATTCTACACATCCCAACCCGAAGGACACCTTCCTTATCTAATCACTAAACCTCCCCAGCAATCTGTCTTGCCCTCAATGATTTACGGGGAAAACCGCGAGCGGGTTGAGGAAGCCCGGTACCCAGTTCAGCTGCACGCTTTTTAGCAGCAGCCTCATCTTGGTATACACGAAGTGAATTAATATCCCAATATGCTTCCTCGAATGCGGACGGGTTATTGGAGACGTAGTCCTGGCATGTTCCAAGGGAAGAGCAGGAACTGCTGCCCCAGACGTTCCCAGCCCAGTCGCCGCAGAAGGTGATGTCAAAGATCTAAAATAGAACTGTTAGTTGTTTTTTCAAAGGACGAATGACTATAGAGGTTCCAGGGGAGAGATACAATTTGCATATCAGTGAAATGAGAATCAATGTCGCAATTTCCTGCGAATCGTGCTGTGGGGGTACCCCAAGACGACGGGTCAGGGGTTCCCCCCGAGATGTCAGAAGGGATACTGGAGCGTGGGAAGAACCAAATGCTGATGGCGTCACCGGTCCATTCGGTAGCGTAGACACCACCACCGTTGCCGTTGAAGCCGGCGCCATATGAGTCCGTGGTTGGGGCTTCGATGCCACAGCCTGCGTTGTTGTCTTGACCCGGGGCTTGAATGTAGCAGTTGCTTGTGTGCAGGGTGCCTGTGAAGCCGCTGGAGTCGATACTGCAGCCGTCACTAGTGTGAAGAGTCTGGAGGTTATTTGTTGCCTCGTTGACGTTCTCAATGATGTCGATCTCGCCACCGTTCGGCCAGTCAGGGCCTAAAATCCAGCTGTGGTTATGTCAATTCTTGTCTCCTTCAAGCATGAGGAACTATACTGCGGCTATGACTCACAAGGCGGGCCAGGTACCACAACCAGTAGGCATGTGCCCCAAGTCGATGATGAAAAGACCATGATTGTATATTTGGGTGCTTGAGATACGCACGCTCTGACGCCCAGAGGTCGCGATGTTGGTATGATCTGCGCCCATATATACAGATGAGCCTGTCGATATCAAGCCTGCGCCCTCTGCGGTGCCTCTATCCACATAGTCAACATGACCATTGGTAGGGTCGCCGTCCGTAAAAAACTCGAACTGATCGAAGAACGTGTCAGGGGTATAATCATCCTGCAGGACATAGGCGGCACGAGCAGGCCCAGCCGTTAGGCCTAAAACGGCGAGCAAGACAGAGGCAGTGCGCATGTTCACTCTTCAAAAACGGTTCTATGGAAAGGGAAAGACAACCTTGCAGTAGGCAAGATAAAAAGGAATGTAAAGATGTATAAGGAGTGGCAGTGCCCTTGCTTTTTGAGGGGGAAATCGAGACCGACCTGGGGACGAGCATCTCATGATTTCGAAAGCGCTTCCTGTGGTTATATACAGTTGGCCGCAGCCCTTTGGAGAAAGACCCCCCGGGGGGGGGAACATTCGAGTCGAAAGGTATCATCGGCCATAGTTCATGCACCGGACCCGGTCTTGGGACTCGACCCCGGACAAGGTCGATACTGGACAGTATGCCGACCGAGAAACTAGCCATCTGCTGGAAGGAGGGGAGGCACCATGGCAAAGACGAATGGGGATTGGATGATTCTAGATACTTAGCACGGCTGAGGGGCCGAAAGGTTCGAGTCGTGGAGTCAACCCTAGCCTTGCCCCAAGACGAATGTATAACATCGAGCGATAAGGTTCCCTCGAGGCCCATCTGTGGAAGGCGATGTGACGGCAGAAAATTCAAGAGTCAAGAACAATGCCAGGGATTGATGAAGGACAGGACCAACTTCCAATGAGATTTGCCGACCAAGCCAGACGAGGGGCCGGATCGACCGTCAACTGTCTGGGATCAGTATGGAAAAGACCACGTTTCGGGCTGGAGGCTTGGACTCATCGCCACCGCTCGAACCCTGGCTTCTCGGGCTGTCCGCCTCGAAGTTCGAGCACCTTCGGAAGACCATGAAGCGTTCCTTTGGCTGAACCGTCAAGGTGTATCAAAGGCCGTCTCATCTTGCAGGGGGACTGGATGGGGGGCCCTCGTGTGGAGTCGTTTGCTCAAGAATGTATGGAACCGGGAGCACTCGAGAACTGCAAGTGACAAGCCTCCGAGAATCCGCAGATCTGCCAGTGTGACTCGGAGAAATAACCCACGATGATCGCCGGGTGCAGATGCGCGAGATGATTGGCGAGGGAGGAGATGAGAAGAAGGAAACGCGTGAAGCTTTGGACTCGATCACGACAGAGGGCGGCCTGGGTGCCTGATTCGGCCTGCTGATCAGCCTTGCAACTTTGCCGTCACTCGCTCACTATTCCCTTTCCCTCTCCTCCTCCGGCGCCAGCGTTTCTCGTCTCTCCATTCTTCAATCGCACAGCCCCAAGGAGTATGGCTTGAAGACCCTTCTCCGTGAATCTGGACACCTTCCATTCTGGGACCGGCTCTTCTGCCTCGCCGCATATGAGAGAAATCTCGGACTGGCCGGCATTATCGAAAAGGGCCTCTCGAGGAGGAGTGGCAGTCGGAATGTAACATCAGATCAATCAAGGCTCAAATTATCATGCAAATCGCTCATTCGCTATGTACAGGACAAACGGGACACACAAGCATCTCCCACCCCCCAACATGATGCTGTCGCCGCCCAGTCGGCTGCGAGTGACCAAGATCCAGCAGACACTGGCGATGATACAGATGTCGACAGGAGAACACCACGACAGGCCCGCGAATCGTGCCAACCTCTTCTTCGTGGAGTTTCATTTTATCACTCGCGCCTTGGTCCGCGTGCCCGTCAGGATGGTGCTGCGGATGACCGGCGGGGACAACGGCTGCTGCTTTCCCTTTCCCTCTGGCAGACGCGGGGTCGACTCGCCCTTGTAATTGTCGGGTGAGGCGGTGTTGTTTCATGTCATTTTGCCGTGCCTCCCAGGCATGCCAATGTTGGGGGCCGACCCCGGGACCCCAGATGCGCTGCCGACAAACTTCGCAGACTTGGCCACGGGGCCGCCAGCCCCTCTGTCGGAATTTTGTCACCTCATCAACGTGCACAAACAGATCCCGATCTAACATTCCGTTGGCGACGGATAATAGCGACTTCTCATAGGTGTAGGCGGAGAAAATTGAGGCCAACACCGCCCGCAGCTCAAGAAGCGATGGGGACCAGCGTGCTGCCCTGGTGAGAAAAGCGCGCAGAATGCGGAGGAAAGCAACATCGTTGCGTTCGCCCGTTAGTGGACCTGGACCACTGGTTCGAACCGTGCTGGAAAGCAACAGGGTAAAGACTTGTTGCACAAGGGTCCGAAAAGAAGACACAAGCTGAGCGGTATTAGCCCCCAAAGGAGATATCGACTCCGTCGTCTTGTTGTTGGCGAAGCCTCCCTGAATCTGTCCAAAGACACTGCTCGCAATGCGGACCACACCCTCAAGTAGGTCAAGCCAAAGTTCTTCGTCAAACGACAGTGGTTGCTCCAAGGCATTTTTGCCCCCACTATTCCGTTCAATACTACGCGAAGTCTTGGTCGTTTTGCTCTGCCCTTGGCAGAGCCAAGTTCCGACCTTCGCATACTTGTTCAAGGATTTCAGAAGATCGTCAATCGCTTCGGCCGTACTAGCCGAGTCTGGAGCCTCCTGCACACTCTGCAGGATTCCCACAAGTCCTGATTGAAGCGTCTTGAGATGTGCTATGAGACGGTCCATCGCCTCTCGCACTTGCCCTTGCCTAGCCAACAGAACAACAGCAGCATCGACCACCCCACTTTCTTCCATTGAAGGGAGCAATTCCTCGAGTCGAATATCTCCCTCTTGGAGGGTGTCCACAAAATTAGCTACCTGACCCGGTTGATGCCTACAGAGTAGCTGCACGTAACGTTCGACCATCCAATTCTCGAACTGGTGGAGCTCGCGGTTTTCCGCGAGGGTTCGCTGCTCGACAACGACAGTTAGATACTCATATTGACCATAACTGTCATCTTGCAACGCCCTTATAAACGTGCTATGGGCCTCTGGGGCGAGCTCACGCATTGTTTGCGCAGCTTTGCGCACATCTATTGCTGCAATCTCGAGGGCATGCGCTTCCACCACGCGGATGACGGCCTGTCTTTGCTTTTTGCCCAATCCAAAACCCGGGCGGAGGCAGTCTTGAAGGCAAGTGAACACTCTATCACGCTCGCTCGGATCTTCCAGGTATGCGAGTACCAGCTCCGGAAATTGCTTCTCGGAGCGATAGGTTGACTTGAGAATTCTGAAGAAGCGCGCCTCTCGGAAAAGCGGAATCATTTGTTGAATGTCTGGTGGATGGTAAATGGACAACAGGTATTCGACGCTTAGTTCACAATCTTCCGCCATCTCGTCGTGCGGATATTGGCACAACCGCTCGAGAACCTGGTGCAGTGTACTCCCGGAAAGAAGAATATATTGTGAGTACTTAGGAAGATTCCGAGCAATAAACATATCCAAGTAAATGGTATCTAAGGAATCAAACGTCGGCGGATTCAATGTCTGAAGTAGAATGCTGATCAAATACTGTCGGTTGACAGATACAGCCTGGTGAGGAACTTCGTTCGGGTCCTGCTCATTCAGGAAGCTATCCTCAAAAGCTTCGTTGAGCATACTCATGAAGCTGGGCGTGTCAAACTTCAGCAGGATTTCAAGGGCGGAGAAAGTATCGTTTGTTTGAGTCGTCTGTCGTCGCTCGTTATTAGGCAGATTTCCAGAGAACAAATAGCCATACACAGCGGCTTTGGCTCGGACAGCTTCGAGTTCGTCCATGTCCCTTCCTGTTGGATATGAACGGGAAGTAAGAATGAAGGAAAGATATGGAAATATTTTGACCGCGTTTGTGTACCCTTTTAGCTCGTTCACGGAGTAGCCATTCGCCACAGGTTGTTGAGAAGGGATAAATCCTATCAACTCTTGCAGTGGTCCCACATAATCTCCAAGGCAGCGGTTCCACACATATATCAACGCGTCGTAGAGATTGTGTTGCTTACATAGCGTTGTCAGCTGGTCGATATCCATTGTGCTCGTCTCAAGAAGGCAGATAATCTCTTCCAATTGACTCGCGGTATGGGTGACGATGAAGTGATTAATGAGTGCTTTGACAGCAGTCGGGGGGAGAGAAATAACGGTTCCCTCAACGATGAAGGGCTCTAGAGCGTCGAGGAAAATTCCCTGCGAATCATGTTCCTCGTACCAGTTGAAGACCTCATCCCAGAGGAAATCCTTGTCTGACATACAGACGCATGCCGAGATAGAGACCTCGGCCAGTCCCTCCAGTTGCTGACGCTCAAGTCGATCGTTAGATGCCTCTGTATTTCGCCCAAAAGCATATTTTAGTGACGCCGATACCATTTCCAAAAGCTTTTCACGAACTATAGGCCGTCTCAGCGCATCTTCGTCGGGCAAACCAACGGTGAGCTTTTCCGAGTTTCCGCTGTAGTACGCTGTCGCTTGTCGTATAGCCCCAATAAAGTCGCCGGCTTCCATCAGCGCCAGGAGTCGATCCGCCCAGTTCGAGAGGCTACCAACTTGCAACTCGTTATGCCCAAGCATGAAGAGCCGGCCCTTATAGGAGCGGAAGCTCATATAGAAAGCATCAGCCACGACCCCGTGCATTGAGGTATCTTCTTCATTAAATTGCTCAACTAGCGAATGAAGCTGGGTTGAGAATAAATCAACATGGTATATATGCCTGTTTAGAACGTCAACAGCATTCGTCACGCGCATTGTGTGGTCCTCAAGGATGAGCATTTGTTGTGTGATCGTAAGGACGGCCAAGACTGATCGACTCAGCCATTGTATAGCAACGATAGCCTCATCTGCCTTCCATCTACATCGTGGGCGAAATTCTAAGCTTGGAGGGCGATCTCGAGACGAGTCATCCGTTTCCACTTCAGAAACTTCCATCACAGTCAGCACGTTTGACCAGCAGTAAACGAGTTTTGTTTTGGAGGTCTGCGAGTCATTTCCTTTCAGCCTTATTGCTGGAAACCATGCAAGAGCGCCAGTCATGGCTCCATGAGCGGCAACCTCTTTCGGGCGCGGAGATTTGTGCTGAGTATGTGCAACGGGAGTCGTAGAGACGATGACCAGTAAATAGGGTGTCAGCATAGCAACCAAGCCGAGAGAGTCCGATGGCTGCTCAACGTTGCCAAATGGGAGAGGCGAGAAGGCGAGCACGGAACTCGGCTTTCGGGGCCGACTAATCTCCACGACGGGTTGAGGATAGCGACCTAGCACTCGGGTTGTCTTCACCGTACGTCCCATAGCACCCATGCCGCGAGTCGCTAAGTGAGAAAAGGCCATTCCTCGCTTGTCAGCGGACACGAGGGCGGTGCGCCTCGTCCCCAGAAAGCCCAAATGTATGACTGGTGATCCGGAAATATGGCCATCGGTCGCTCTTGTTTCAACCTGGCTTGCAGAGATCGGCCGGATGTGAAGGAAAGGTCGTGCTGGTTTTGATATCTCCCAAGTAAATATATCGCCGGAATCATGGCCCCCGGCGACGGTCGAGTGGTCGGCAGAAAGTGCCAGTGATTGAATAGCACCGCATTCGACAGCTAGATTGCGACTTGGAAGTTAGCCTCGTCCAGCTGGGTGGGATTATCCCGGTTTTCATCCATACCCTTTGTTCCTGGTCCAATGACTGCCCTTAAGCTCTGCTGGTAATCAAACACTAAAACGATTCCCCTTGAGGTTCCAATGACGATAGAGGTAGAGACCACCATACAGGTTGGAGAGCCGAAGTTCCGCTTGCCGACCTCTGAAAATGCCTGGTTGGTGATTTTCCTTAGCTTTGTCCAGCGCACTACCTCCCACGGGTCTTGACGAGCCTCAGGATCTGAGTCAAATGTTGCGGGAGATAGCCGGCTTGTCAGAGACGACTTGCGAGAGTGAACCTGGGTAAGGAACGGTGATGATGGCCGGGCGCTGCTAGGTGACGAGGATAACCTGGATTGAAAACGAAGGTCGAAAGGACGATGCGACGGGGTCGGACTGGGACGGGGAGAGGGACGAGCTAGTGCACTACTGCTGGGTGACAGTTGAAGCGATCCCTACAGCTATACGTTAGCAAAACTTCCCAGCCAGAGGCGCTTCTTAGCCACCCACGCGCAGGGACGGTGTATCATCCGGGTTGGACATAATCCCATCAACACTACTTGATGCACCCTTCGGTGTGACTTGAGGTGATGACGGGACGTCGACAGCATCGACCAAAGCTTCCGTTGAAGCATGGTTCTCGCTGGCTAGATCCGGTAGGTCCTCCTCCGTGTCTGCCATTGAGCCGCCCCCCAAGCCTTCTGCTGGAACTCCATCTCCATTAACGCCATTGCTTGTTGCGAGAAGCTGCTCATCCTCCTCTTCTTGGCCCAAGTCGAGGTCGTCCTCTTGGGCCTGGTCATCGCGGCCCTCGATCGTGGAGCTCATCAGCGGTATGTTCGAATGTTCATTTCTCTCCACGATCCGCAAGACAAAAGGTAATCACCGGCGTGGGAGGTGGGGATTTGTTTGAGCTTCAGGGAGCAGGCGCGCGAGACAATGTCGGAGGTTGTCCAAGAACTCGGGTGGCAGATCGAGACGGTCGAGGCTGGAGGGCGGAGGATCGAACGTGGGAGGTCGGTGTCGAATCTCAGAGGAAGCAAGTAGCGTCAGGAGAGAGGACCCCAAGCGCCAGGAAGAAATGATCGCACCCAGCCGAGGAAGGATCACAAGTCCGCGGACTGGTTGGAGATCGTCGAGTCGGAGGCTGTGCGGCTGTTGCCAGCTCCCTTTCCGTGGTTTGCGGAACCAATGGAAGGCCCACCAGAGAGTGCATCCGCCTGCATTAATCTCACAAAAGACCGCGAAAAGCTCCTGTCTTACTGTGGGGTCCTGGATCAAAAATCGATCAGGAGCTGAGTATCAGCACTTGATTTCCGGTGGTTTCTGTCCTGGAACCTGCAGCTGCTACAAAATCCCCAGCATGTGTGCGAGTCAGCGCCTCAGGCACCAGTAATTCCTGCGCCCCTCCGTCTTCCCAATGTCCGAACTTTCTCGATCAATTCTGCGCTATTCGTGATATGATTTCGAAGTTTATATCTATGTTGCAGGCCGTATGACACCCGCCCCAAAATCGCGAAAGACCATTGCCTTCCCAATGCTCTTACCAACCTTGATATCGCGATTGTACCACTGCTCATCCACAGTCACAAACCCCAATGATCCAACTTCACTCGTCCAACTCGAGCTGCATTTCTCTTTCTAATGGGTACGGATCCATGAAATTAGCCTCCGTTGTGTATCGGGGATGCAAGCGACCGGTTATACTTACCCCAGATCTTACTGGCGGACGCAACGATGGCCTCTGCTTTCGCAAGCAGCTTCTTCGCATATCGCTCGGCTTCCGTGGGGTGAAGCTGATTCCGCTGTGTTTTGCGAGGATTCACCTTGCGCCAAAGTATGCGCTTCAATACTAACTCCACAAGCAAGATTCCGGAATATACTTACCATCATCAGCACTGGGACCACGTCCTTCGGATCTGCCTCAGCTAGAGCTCTCAGGTTGCGGAACCCGTTATCACGGAGGAGCCTCGCCGTCCAACCCTTGACGTAGGTCACCTGGGCCATTTCCAAGAGATCAGCACGCGCACCAGCCTCGAGGCGATCGCGCATGTGGTCAAGGACTGCAGCTAGCATCCCCCAACCCATTCGTTGACAAAACTTCACTATCCCTGCCGCAAAACCGTGACACTGCTGAGCCAAAGTCTGAACACCTCCTCGGGGAATCCGGTAGCGGCTCGCAATCACCGGTAGCGGAACCTCATTGCTCAGATCGCGGAGTTGAAAGGCTGTGTAAGCCCGACGATATTTTCTTGCCTGAGCCATCTGCTCTGGGGTATTCTCCTTCATCGACGCGCCACTTTGCACCCTAGAAAAGTGTCAGCCCCTAGCGCCCCGAAAGCAGCAAAGTCATGGGAACCGCAATACATGGAGTTTACAAAACCGGGCTGAATCCCAACAAATTGAAGAGCGCGCAGGCCACTCTCGTCAAGAGCATCTAATTGATCTCGGAAAATAGGCCAGTCTATTTGAGTTGTGGCCGCAATCTGGAGGGGTGTGAACATATAGAAAATATGCATGTCGCCGTCCATCACGAAAGCTTGAAGCGCCCGTTTTAGTTCTTCATGCACAAAAAGACCATCTTCCGGCGTAAAGGCTGACGAAACCACGGCCTGCCCAAGTTGGGTAGCCACGAACGATTCATCGTCACTCATCTGGATGAGTTTTTCCTCCGTCAATTCTTGCAGAGCAGAAGTCATGATACTGTAGGCTAACTTCTTATCCACCGTTCGGTATAAAAGGGTACATTTAACGTATTCTTTGATAGCTTCAAGACCCGAGACGAGACCGGTTGCTATTGCTTCCAAAAGTGCCCTGAGAACGTCGTAAGTGACCGATTAACACCCTCGACGCGGGAGAACGTTCCTTACCTCTTGAGTCCTCGTTTCTCAGGTGCCAGGCAGCTTTCAATAGCCGGCATATCTGCCTCCAGTAGGTCGCACACGGCTTGGAGGTCAGGTCTTCCACAAATAAGATAGGTCTCGCCCGCGTCGTCTTTGCCTTTGCGCCCAGCCCGGCCACACATTTGTCGTCTTTATGAGTTAGTATTTGCAGCGAGCCTTGCTAGGTAATCAACTACCTACAACATCGCCGGACCAACCAGATCCCGTCCCATGCGAGCTCCATTTATGATAACCCTCCTTGCCGGGAGATTGACACCGGCGGCAAGACTACAGGTAGCAACGAGCACCTTTAAAGCCCCTTGGTCATATGCTTGTGCGATAGCGTCGCGCTCCTCTATCGTCATTCCTGCGTCTGAAATTCAATTAGCACTGGAGCTGAACAGACTATCCGGGTGACTGCTCACGGTGGAATCCCACCCCTTTTAGAAGTGTTATCTCTAAAGCCGGATCTAGTCCGCTTGGAAGGCTGCGGAGGTCCGCCAACAGATCAAGACGCTTGTTGACCTCTCCCACGTCCGTAGTAGACAGTTCCGGCATCGCCTCGCTTACGAGCGCAGCTTGTATTTGACAGGCTTGCCTGCTACCACAAAATACCAAGACGCCGTATCCCGCAGCGACAGTTTCAACTGAGAGAGCTACCATTGCATTTGTCATAGGGTTGGAAAGTTCTCTAAAGGCTGAGGATTGGATTGTGCGTTGGGGTTGGGGTGGCACAGCGTCGCTGAATGACAGCCCTGACGTGGACGTCAATTTTGAGACGGTCTTGAAAAGCTGCCTTGAAGTTGCCGCTGGATAAATCGCATTTTCGAAGACGAGATATTCGTCCACTGGGACTGGCCGAAAGGTGGAAATGTAATATCTAGCATTAATCCAATCCGCCAACAACTCCGTGTTCTTACTACTTTGTTAGATAGAGGAAGGACCGCGACAGCGATACGACGGGGGAGACTCACCGAAATCGTAGCGCTCATTCCAATAATCTGAATATCCTGCCGAAGTAAGAGCAGTTTGGTCACCATTAACTCCAAGAGGTAACCCCGATGCTCATCATCAAGCATGTGTAGCTCATCCAACACTACTACTCCTAATTCCCCAATAGCACATTCCTCGATAGCAGTATTAATCAGTGAATTTGCCTAATTATAGACCAAGTCAGCCCCAGCCGTGCCCGAGGATACTTCCGCAACGGCGAACCTTCTCAATTGTGCAAACAGCAATGTCTGTGTCGGCCCAGGACACGGTCGATTTACTCCCACCAAAGAAACCAGAGACGCGGATCAATCTCGAAAACTTTCTCCAGCGATGATGGCCGGGACCATAGTCGTCGTCAGCATCAGGCGCAATATGCTTTTCAACGTCCTGGACGATGCGTCGGAGCCACTTAAGTTTCTCCTGGACCAGTGCCACATACGGAAGCACAAGAATCGCCTTGCGCGAGGGGTTCTCGATAATACGCTTTAACATCAGCACATCAGCCACAAGAGATTTGCCGCCCCCAGTAGGAGCGGTATAGATCAAATGCCGCTTCCCTTCCAAGAGGCCCTCTCCAAGCAAGCACGATGCCTGCCAGGGATAAATGCTGTTGACACCAACAGCAGCAAAGTTTGTGACAAGAGACATGGGTAACCCGAATCCGGGGTCCTTCAAGGACGGAAGAGAGCCTTGTGTTGGGTTTTGCGAGCAATGGTTCGTTCGTTGCACTTTATCATTCTTCCCATCCTCCCACGGAACGAAGTTCGCGGTAGAACCAATCTCGCTCGCGGCCAGTCGAGCCTTTGGAAGGGCCACCTGAGGCCGGATAAAATCCAATCGCCGGGGATTGAAGGACTTGTGGGGATCAACATTGATTGAATGGGAGCTTTGGTCCTTTGTATGCTCAATTGATAGATCGCCACCCAGAAATCGGCTTGAGGACCGTTTCTGGCCCGCCAACGGGGGGACGGCATAAGGCTGCTGGCGGGCGATATCGATGGAAGTCTGGAAGCCACTGGTCTGGAAGGCTTGTCCAGAATGTGCAGACATACCTAGGTATCAAGGGCCCTCCGGTAATCCCATTGGAGATGCCACAAGAGTCCTTTTTAATTCCAAAGAAATTGCTCATCTGCGGTCAGATACACATGAGCCGCGGCTTTTAGGTTGCTTGCGGCAGGCCAACCGTCGACTCTCGTGACAGCAACAGTCAGGACGAGAAAGTACAGGGTATAAAAATAGACAGAGTTAGTAGCAGGAATAATCCTGATCCTGGTGCTGATTATCGTGGCTTCCTCATTTACGGGCATCAAGAGCCTGTCCAAAGGTCGGGCAGTCGCAGAAGAACGGAAGGAGCGATGTGACGCCAAACTTAGGGCCTAAGGCGCGCGCGTCCGACTGCCGGATCAGGTGACCAAATTAAGGATTGTTGCCATCGGGCGATTATCGCAACGAATTTGCGCGACCATCGCTCCAATGTGACACCTTTGCGGTCCCTATTATGGTTTGCTTTGACCATTACCTGATCCTTTCTCACTCCGGGTCGTATGTGGTCCTTGTTGCTGTCCAAGAGCTTCATCGGCTGCACCACCTGAATTCTGACAAGCCACAGCCAGTGGTGAAGCAAGCTGATCCAAAGCAAGTTCCACCAAACAGATTATTAATGACATGTTGATGTTCAAGGGAGTTTCCTCTTTGACTTTTTTTTCTCCCTTTCCCAATGCACAGTCGTGCGGCAAGTTGGAATGTTCCTGGATTGTCTCCCAAAGCCTGAAGTCCAAGTGATCCACACTGGCCAAGGAACTGACTAGCCAAACACACCTGCAGATTGGTCCATTGTCGGGCAGTGGGGCCTTGTGCGTTGTTTGGGATCTGGCTCCACACAACTGAATAATAATGGATGGATTCCCTCTTCGGCTCCCCATTCGGCTGACTGTCGATGAGTCGGGTTCTTCTTGAGGGTGAAAAAGAACAAAGAACAAACGCGATTGATGGTGACTGTTTGCTCTCAGCAACCTCCTCAACATTAGTTCGCAGTATCCTCGTCTACAAAACCCCAACAAGTTCAATTCAGCCCCGTTGAATGGCCAGATCTCGCTCCCCGTGTTCCGTCCCCTTATGATTTTGGTTGGAACTTTGAGAATGGGGCCCTGGCAACAGATAGCCTTCCCACAGTGAAAGAGTAAACCCCCCCCCAAAAAAAAAGGACACGGAAGGCCAGAAGGTAGCTCGCTTTATCATCAGATGGCTCGCTTGGGATTATGCGCCTTGAAGTCACATGATAGACATGTCTGGATCCGGGCAATACCCCAGCGAAGAGAGTCCTGTTATTATTGGCATGCCCCTTGGTGCAGACAGTTCTTGCCGTTTCCCCTCGCTTCGAGATCACTAGTTTATGCCGGCAACCGGTTCGGAAGCTCTTGGTCACTGCACCTGTGAAGAGAGCCATGGTTCTCCAGACACGGCTGTTTGGGGGGAAAGTCAGCAATAATCCGCCGATGCAATCTCTGCGATCTTCCTTTGAAGTGCCACCGGGACAGTGGTCTGTTCGGTCATGGAATCCCCTCCGTGCATCCCGTCGCTCTTATCTAGCTTCAAAACGGGTCGATGAAAATGTAAATGCCCAGAATACGTAGAAATTAGAAGCCACGCACCGTATAATGAACATGATCAGACATCATTTTATCCCACTTATCATCGAGTATGGCCTGCAACGCTCTTCCAACGCCATCAATCGCTGGCCGTCATCCAGTATCTTGATGGAATTTTTCCTCAACCCAACCCAACCCCCCAGAGTAAGGGTTGTCAATTTTGAGGAGCACAACAAATAGACTCCCTATAGAGTTACTCCTCACAACGTCTAACCCACTACCATCAACTCAAATATTGCTAAGGGTGTTGAATACATTGTGGACAGCGTGGGCTGTTCCTCGTGAACTGAGAGAAGAATGCGAGCGCGAAGCGGAAAACAGAGATTCATGATGAATTTTGGAAGCGGCTAGAATCACAGGAACTTATCCAGTTTTTCACCCGCTGCTCAGAACCGAAGTGGTGAGATCACCTAACTTCATCTCAACCCGTGATGGCCAAGACTGGGGAACATGAGTTTTGCAGCAGGGATATCGTCACTGTGCAACATTGGCTCGCTTCTCGAATCAAAACACTCGGATTGATGATCCAAGCTCATTTCAGCTTGAGGGTACAGCGCTTCATATTCCATAGCCTATCGGTCGTGGGGCGATTGATCACCCCAGAGCAGCACAGGCGAGCCAGCAAGCAGTTTCGGAGCCACGCCTAATTTCATATCACCCGCAAGCTCCCTCGTCTGTGGTCGCCCATCATTTTCTGGACTTTGGATCAAGCTCGTAAGGCAGAAAGGTTATACCGGCTTGAATTGGAGAGGTAACCCAGCGCCCCAGCGGCGTCTCGTAAAGCTTTTTGCAAAGAAAGTGGTGTGACGGGGAAACCCCAAAAGTCTCATCAACTTCGTAAGTAGTACAAGTTGCACAGAGCCGTCTGGGTTTGCACATGTAATCCATGCCATGCATATCGTCACTCAAATCTCCTTCGCCGTAGTATTAATCACAATATTAGGCCCACAATGGCACTTCAATATGATAATTACCTAGCGCTTGCACTGGATTCGCAAATCAGCGTTGTTTCGCCAGAACCACGGTAGCCCTGCACCTTGGAAAGCTTCAAGTTGGATAGCCGAGTACGAGACAAGCGTGGCCAAAGCAATCAATGTTTCTTTGATACATCTTGAGTATCATGCATCCTATCATGCCTCCCCAACAGCCCGAAATAGTCCTGCAGGGGAACAGCCCGTCTCGCCTCACGTAGTCGCCGACATCGCCTCGACAACAGCTCCGAGGCTGGACCGCGGATATCAATCCGGGCTTCGCCACTGTAGAGGGTCGAGCGAACTCCGTTGGAATCGCGATAATGGAGTCAAGATAGCGTCCCCGTTGAAGGTCTACATGAAACCTACGAACTGATGGTCTCTATATTCTGTGCTCCTTGGCCCAGGAAGCTATCATTCGCAGGAGCTATACGGGCGAGGCATTTGAGAGATGCGACCTGCCAGATCCAAGAACACGATGCGCCACCCGCCAACATTCCTGACCACAGCAGGAGTGGGCATCCAACCAGCATGGGGACCTCGAAAGTCAACGGGTATTTGCCCCATTCCCAATGGCCCATCTGGCTCATCGCGTGTGGCCCGAGGTCGCGAGCGATCCCAAAAGTCGACCTCTTGAGAGATCTTCGCGTCTGCCTGTGGCCCCTTGGTTCCCCGTTGATGCACGGGCAATCCTTCCATTGGCCCCTCCCCGATATCATCACCATTCTTCACATCGGGTGGCTCGGCCCACACAATTCTCCCTCGCAGAACCAACGACAGCCGCTCCAACCCAAGCACAATTTTATTATTGCCGTTCCGGCTCAACTCACTCACCACACGTAGATCACCCCTCTGGCCGTCCCAACGAGCAAGGGAGCCACCATTTTGCAAATTCATAGCGGTCAATGGTGCGTCGTAAACGACTTACAATTTGACTCTTCTACTCTAAGATCACGGCGATCGAAATGCGAGGCTAACGGCAACAGCGGAGGACGGGAGCCCTTTCCAGACTCCTGGGACGCTCAGCCAGAGAGACAGAATGGATCTCGAGAACACGGAAGGGAGAGGCATCGTGCTTTTTTTTGTGCCTTCTGGTTCTTGATGGATGGAGGATCCGTCATATTAACATATCGGGACTAGGGGCGAGGGACGTGGACTGGTCGGGATCCTGGACGGCTTTCTTGACTGCTTGTAGTCTTTCTCTCCCTTCCCTCTTTCTCATGATTCACTCTGATTCTTCTTCTTCTGCTTCCGCTCGGGGCTGAAACTCTTGTCTGTCCTCCCTCGTCCTTTTCAAACTCGGGCAGCCTCTCCTCCTCCTTCTTTCTCCCCTTCGCCCACCTTCGTGTCTTCATACTTACCCTCCTCCAGGCCATTCGTTTGAGCTGGATTGACGACTTGATAGAGGGCATTTGTGCCATTATCACTGCCGCCCGTGCCTCTGACGAACACAGCCGCTGCCGCCCATCAACTTGACCCTGCGGGTGACTTACATTCTGATCGGGTTCTTCTTTCTGCTAATTATTGCCCTCACCCCACGAGTGCCCCGACGGTTTGGCGGCGCTCTTGTTTGGTTTCCACCCGCTCGACTGCTTCACACTCATTTCACTTCTCCGACTGACCTAGGCCTTCTTCCACTTCTCCCATTTCTTTCTCCTCCATCTCTCTACCATCCGTCTTCTTCTCTCTTCTCTCTTCTCTCTTCTCTCTTCTCCTTCTTTCCCCCCATTGCCCTGCGTTCCTCGCGAGTCGCGTCCACGCAAACTTTCCACCCTGTACTCCACCACCTTTGCCACACCGAAAACGTGAGGTGGTTATTGGAAGGTTGACTGACATCTTGATATCCTGTCCCTTGGAGTTTCCCAAAGCCATCAGACCATTGTTTCTTTCACCACTCCTGTTGGAGCACAAGCAACCCAAAAACAGGAGAGGCAAGACGGACCTGGGCCAGTTAAAAAGGTCGTCTTTCTTCCTTCACCCTTTCCGCCGAGTATCTACATCTCTTTCTGGGGGTCTCCGGGTGGGCCTTCGCGGTGCAGTGATTTTTCTCTTTCCACCTTTCTCGCCCCGATTCGTTTTCGATTTTGGTTTTTCTTTCCCCCCTTGATACTCGGCCGATGCCCTTCAAGACCTCCGCCCAGCCACACACTCACATCTCATGAGGGATCGTCTCCACGTCACGGCCCGTTACTGAATTCTGCATTCGCGTCCGAGGGAGTTTGGTGTTCCCACAGTCTTGTGAACCGCCCGACCCAGGATTGGAGGGACATCGCAACCCCCAACCCACCTCGTGCCTCTCTTTGTCGCGTCCAGATGCTGGCCATGGCCTCCGACAGGTCACCGCCCCAAAAGTCTCAACAACACCACGTGAGGCCTGACTCTTCTTCCACCAATACACCTGTCGCAGGCAACCATTGCATGCCTACCCCTGGCCAGTCCTCTCGCAGGGGATCCGCGGATTCTTCCACTCTCCAGGAATCCACCAACGTAAATGCATCCCAGTCCCAGCCGATGACCGCCAGCGCGTCACCATCCGAAGCGACGGCCACAGAGCCGCCCAGCACGTCTGCCACTCCAGCGCCCTACGGTACGCGGTCAAGAGGTCGGAATGCTCCCCGACCCAACTACGCCGAGGATCGTGACATTGATGTCGACCTCGAGCTTCAGCAACCCTACGCAAAATCCTCCAAACGCAGTGGTGCCATCATCAGTAATTCCACTAACGGCTCCAAAACCGGCGAGCCCAACTCCCGAAAAAGTTTAACAGCGACCAGCGGCTACAATTCTCCTGCCGCCAAAGACGGTATTCCCGGTACCTCCTCGTTTCTTGCAAAGCCTGATGAGGCCAACTCGTCATCAAGCTCATCAAGAAAGCGAAAACAACCGGCAAGCTCCACCACGCCGACTTCCGCGAACGAGAATACGTCCAAGAAATTATTTACCGCGGCCCCTGGGGCCGCCCAAGGCTTGGGCGACTCAAATATGGTCACCTTCCATGACCGGGGAGCCTACTTGAAGAATGGGAAAATCACAGCCGATGATGGCACTACGTTTGCAGTCAATGGTGGGTTTGACGTTTTTTTTTTTTGGCGGCGGTACTCCTTGGTCCCAGTTTCCACTCCCCGCCACCCGTCCATTCCCGTCCATACTGCGATCTTAAGCAGCTTACGTACTAATATTTTCCCTTAGAACATGTCTATCTTATTTGTGAACCTCCAGGAGAGCCTTATTATTTGGCGCGGATCATGGAGTTCATTCCGAATAAGAATTCGCCATCTGGCCCGATTGAGGCGCTGCGGGTCAATTGGTATTATAGACCACGTGACATCCAGCGCAACGCGGCAGATACACGACTAGTATTCGCTTCGATGCACTCCGACACATGTCCGCTTACTTCGTTACGTGGAAAGTGTCAGATCACGCATTCGTCTGAGATCAAGGATTTTGAAGAGTACAGGAAGACTCGGGATTGTTTCTGGTACGATAAGATGTTTGACCGATATATCCATCGCTATTACGAAGTGATCCCTACGAACAAAGTGATCAACGTTCCTGCCAACGTCAAGAAGGTTCTTGATGAACAATGGCGTTATGTTCTTGTTGAAGTAGGGAAACGAAAAGAGTTGACAAGCGCGGTTAAGACCTGTAAGCGATGTGGTCTGTACGCTGCTAAGTATGACCAGCTCTTACAATGCTCCATGCTATGAGGATTGAATTGCTAACCCTTGATTAGTACTAACTCTGTGGACTGCGCTGTTTGCCATAATACCTATCATATGCACTGTGTCCGACCTGTATTAACAAAGAAGCCGGCACGGGGATTTGCGTGGGCTTGTGCAGCCTGTAGCCGAGCGCAGGAACGGAAACTTGAGGCTCGTAATACTCCCATGCTTGGAGATGCACCCTCAGACGCGCCAGAAGCGGACGAAGAAATGATTGAGGAGGAAGAAGACGAAGACCAAAATGGGGCCCTGAATGGCACCACTGGCAGCACGCCGACGCCGATCGAGGAAGCCGCGGTTCGACCGGCTACGGAAGAACAAATTGCGCAAGCAAAGCTGTGGCCTTATCGCTATCTGGGCATTCATTGTCGGGTAGAGGATGTTTTGGACTACGACGACCGCATCTATCCCCGCGCCAGCTCGCGTCTGGGGCCGAGGCACCAAGCAATAGTGAATCCATGGCCCGGACGCCCAATCGAATATGTGAAGCCTATCGATATCAAGAAGAAGTATTTGAAGGGCTCTGGGGGTCGCCGGGACTCGAGGCTTTCAAAAGAGACGCTCGCTGCCATGGAGGCTGCAAAGAAAGAAAGGGCCAACCGACCGGACTGGGTTATGGAAGAGCCTCAGGGTTTCATTCGCAGGGGTGAAGATGAGCCAGTCCCGGTAGCCGGAAAGTCGGCTAGAACTGCAGAGCTGCTCTTCAAGATGCCTCCCACAGAGCAAATACCAGCTCGGGGAGAAGGTGATGAATCTGGAGCAATGCTCAACCCCGCGGATCGAGAGAAATTTATCGATGAATATATGGAACGAGCGAAGCAAATTGCCCCCGACTTAGGGGTCGAGAAGTATTCAACCAATTTTCTCGATAAAGCACTAGAACTTCTGTACGCCCAGAATTTCAACGCCGAAGCAGCGCTAGCCAGGTTGAAACAGTTGGATAAACACAAGGATCTTAAGGAACCTCATTTACGTCCGGAAGAGGTCAAATATTTTGAGCAAGGGGTCGCACAATATGGATCCGAGTTGCGCAATGTGACCAAACATGTCGGCACGGTTCCGCATTACCAAATCGTGCGATATTACTACATGTGGAAAAAGACGCCCCGTGGTCGTCAAATATGGGGTGGTTATGAGGGCAGAAAGGGCAAGAAAGAAGCTAAGCGAAGTAGTACTTCGAAGCTCGTGGATGATGTGGCAGATGACCATGATGATTCGGCCTTCGATAATGATAAGGCTACCGAGAAGAAACGTGGTTTTCAGTGCAAGTTCTGCTCGGTACGGTCGTCGCGACAGTGGCGGCGTGCTCCTGGAGTGTCTCCTGGCGCCACAGTCCCCAGTGAACCCTCTTCGAGGCAGCGCGACAAAGGCGCACAGCTGACAGTAGCCCTCTGCTTACGTTGTGCTTTGCTCTGGAGAAAGTACGGGATCCAGTGGGAGAGCGTGGACGAAGTGGCGAAGAAGATCGGTCAAAGCGGCAACAAATCGTGGCGCCGTCGGATAGACGAGGAACTGTTGACCCAACTCCTTGCCTCCGCAGAAGGCACTACTGATCTTAACAGCTCGACCGCAGCTGCCGCAGCTTCGATTGGTCTCCCAATTGGTGCGAGCTCGCAGGTACAACAGGACC
Organism: Aspergillus lucknowensis; assembly: GCF_044049455.1. NCBI lineage: Eukaryota > Fungi > Ascomycota > Eurotiomycetes > Eurotiales > Aspergillaceae > Aspergillus > Aspergillus lucknowensis. Next base: position 63,620 of record NW_027263590.1, on the reverse strand, counting down.
CTAGGAAAAAGGGCCGGAACGAAAAAGAGAGTACGGCGACGTCGACAGCTACTTCAGTGGAGCCCGTTGCGAGGAGGAAGCTTGCAACCGACAAGACTTCTGAGCCTCCGCCGATCGAGCCGGAACCTCCAGTGGCCAAAACGCTCCCCTGCGCGATATGCGCCAAGATTGAACCGATGGGCGATCAATACGTATCCTGTCGGGATTGCCGTCTCACCGTTCATCGGAACTGCTATGGAATCAGCCCGCTGAGAAATTGTCTCAAATGGTTGTGTGATACATGCTCAAACGACCGAAGCCCGTCCATCTCCACAACTTACGAATGCGTTCTGTGTCCTGTGACCTGGACGGAACATGAGCTGATGGAAGCACCAAAACCAACCCACAAGAGGAAGACAGAGAGAGACCGTGAGAAGGAGAAACTCGAACGAGGCCTGGTTGCGGACGCTATCAAGCTCTATCGGGAGAGGCAGGAGGCTGTTGGAAAGCCAATCGGTCCGCGCGAACCTCTGAAGAGAACTGCTGGCAACAACTGGATCCACGTAAACTGCGCTCTCTGGATGCCGGAAATCAAGTTTGGCAATGCGGAAGAGCTAGAACCGGCTGAGGGATTTGGACTCATTCCTGCCGATCGGTTCCGTGAGACATGCAAGATCTGTAAGTCCAATAAGGGTGCCTGCGTGTCGTGTCATTTCAGCGGTTGCAACTCCCACTTCCACATTGGATGTGCGTTCCAGGCCAGTTATCAGGTTGGTTTCGACGTTACGCCGATCAAAAGTTCCAGAAGAGACACCGTGCCTAGTGTTCGGCTTGGAGAGGAAGTTGGGGTGGCGACTCCTGCGATCTGGTGTCCTCATCATTCGGTTTCGTCCATCATCCACGAACCAGGCCAACCAGCAGAAGACGGCCTCAATGCGAGCCAGCTGTACGCCCGTACCTACAAGCAGGCTGATCTCAATGTGACTGGAACCGTTCGGAGGGCCGCATATAATCAGCAGTCGGCTGGCCTCGGCTCTTCTGGAAACCGACGGGTGTCCAATGTCAATGGCACTACTACTTTACCTGTTATCACGAAAGAGAAACCAGCTGCGTCCGAGGAAACCGCAGATGAGATGGGAATTGACTCCGACAGCCGCTCCTCACATCAGAGCAGCGGTGCCGATGTGACTAGAAAATGCGCCACCTGTTCGACGATGTACAGCCCCAGATGGTGGCCCATTGACAACTCACGTCGGACGGCAACTGCTGGCCCAACAACCCCTTCATTGAACGGTGTTGGATCCTCTGCGAGTCCACCGTACCACTATCAACACCGTCAACCCTCTCTTCCCGCCCTCAATGGGGATCACGGCTCCCCAGACAGGACGACGGGACAAGCAGAGAGCACCAAGGATTCAAGGGTGCTGCACGACTGCCATAAATGCCATCTTAAGAAATCAAAGGCACAATCGTCTCCCGAGCCACGACTATCGCCTTATTCAGCGCAGCGGGCAGTTTTACCAACACCTCGACTTCCAGATTACCATGGCCATACTTATGGTTCTTCCCATAGCCATTCCAACCAACAATCGGGACTTCCCCGGGCAGTTCGACCACCCGTTGTCAATAGCCCCGAACGATATCCGGGATATCAAAAGCCAGAGGAATACGGGGAGAACAAGTTACGCAGCGGTCTACCGAACACCGGATATCGTGGCGGCCCACCCCCACCTGCGTCTATTCGTCAGATGAACGGCTACCAGGCCCCCGCGCCTCACCCTTCTCAGCCTCATTACCCCAGTGGATCGCATCCTCCTCAACCATATTCAGCACACCAGAGTCCATACGGCCGGATATCTATGTCTCCATCGCACCCACCCACAGCGCCGGGACCTCGGGCGTATGCACCATCCGCGTCACCACCAGATGTACCGGCTACGATGGTGCGTCACTCGCCGCAGCATTCGCTCAGTGCCTTGAACGGCGGAGCACCGTCTCGAATGTATTCCGTCGAGCGCGTTTTGAGCGCGCCAACACAGTCGCCCCCTGTTTCTCAGGCACACATGGATCCCCGTGGGCGAACTCCACCGATTAAGCTGGACGAGAACACAGTCGCAGGTGCCTCGATGCCACTGAGCGGTGGTCGACACGGGACCACGAATGGGACCAGCAGCGGGTCTGGAGCCAGTGCCAGTCCATCCTTGAAGAATCTTCTTTCCTAGGCTCATTAGCGGTTCAAAGTTTTATTCCGTACGTGTATGATATACCTTCCACCTGGTTTATTTTTCTCTTTTTGATAGTGCATCTTTCGCCCCCCCCCCCTTCTTCTTTATTCTGGCATGGAAAAAGCGGGACTTGGGATATCGTTCAGCATGAAGTTAGAATTGCCATCCGGAGCATGTGCCTGGGATTCGAGGTGGAATTTATATGTTTTTCATTTTTCTAGTTTTCCTTTTGCGATTTGCCTTCCGATATTGAAGATGCATGTGACATTGGAGTTACCTTTACAAATGGTGTTGGCGAAACAACTTGAACTTCGTCTGGGCGGAGGATTATTAGTACGGAGGACTGGACTCCAGTACTCCACAATTGAAATGTTTCTTCCACAAAAATCTACTCTTGTCTTGAGAAAGGAAAAGTCCAGCACTCCATGGGGTCCATAAAACACAGTCAGGATCGGAAACTCGAGTGAAACCTAGACCCGAAACTGGTGCAGCGTGCCTTGTCGGCAATGGAGTGATCGGCGCTCAAATGGTGTGGTGTGATAACAAGGCCGTCTCACGCAAACACAGGGAAAGGGACGAAGAGGATCGCCTTGGCGATCCCGGATTCTCATCGTTTCTGAGATAAGAGCCAGTGCTGATGGATTTTCTCCGTCGTGTTCGTTTGTTGGGGGGAAGAATTCCCGACATTTATGCGCGTCATCTGCATTGTACCGAGGAATGCGGAGCGCCGTCCGCCCTCGCGTGCTTACGTGTTGCTTGACAGACGGTCGAGGAACCAAGTCCGACGAATCCTCATGAAGACTCAGACTTGCAAGGTCTTCTCCAGAGCCCCTCTGGAGTGTGTGATACGAGCACCTGTCGTGTCCATACTCCAGAGTCCGCTAGGCAGGGGCCCTGCAGGAGGTGATGCTTGGTTGTATAATTTGGGGTATTATGCTCTGGGCGAGTGTGGTGGGTGGCGAGGAACTTCCTCGCCACACTTGACTGACAATAACATCATAGCATTTGCTTGCCACTTCACGTGCCCCAGGAGAAACACCTGGAGAACGACTTGAAGTCTCCGTCCAAGTACGGACGGATCGTTTGTTGCATCCTCAAGTTGATGTTGGGCGACTGGTGCAGGAGAGCCTTCCAGAAACCGCCTAGAATGAGATTAATTAAGTGGAGGGCAGCACACTAATTTCAGCCCACGCTTTCTCGAACAAATTGCCAGCTTTCCATTCGACCACACCCAGTGTTGGACACGGGGTAATCTCAGCGGATCCACGCCTTCATTAATTTCTGTTCCAAGTCAAGGCAGGATCGGTAGTTGGAGCCATGAATAATAATAATAATAATAATCAGAATCCCGAGCTGGCCTCGGAGTAACATCGCCCTGGCGCCGCAGTCATAGCAGAGAGTGGTATAGCGTGGCTTCCCGCGCTGACTCGCCGTGCCGCAACCTTCTGGAAGGCTGGAAGAAGCAGAGAAGCGCTGAAGAAGCCTTGTCGAAGAGGAGCAGCAAGAAGACTGCTCCTTGACTGTCAAGGATCTCTTCCTCTGCCGCTGAATCTGCGAATCTGAATCTGTGTCTCCAGAGGTCCTGATTTCCCATCCTTGCACGGTAACATTCTCCTCTCTCCCCCTCTGCACCATCGTCCCCATCCCATCCCATCCCATCCATCCCCCTTCTCGCCCTCGCTCTCTCTTGTCTTCCTCCTTCGCCCTCCTCGCTTCTGACTTGATTGCCTCCTCCCCGTCTCCTGCTTCGAATTATCATCCCATCGCCAGTGCTGTTCTGTGCCCTCGCCCTTTAGTCACCCTTCTCCACGCTCGTCTTCCCGATCCTCCACCCGTCCAACTTCTCTCGTCTTTCCTCCCGATCGATCTTCATCCTCCTCTCCACCGTCTCTCTCGCTCCCAGTCTCGTGCCCTTTTTTTTTTTTCCCTCCGCCTGGCCCAGTCGCTGGCTCACCATGACGCCCTAGTCGCCTGGTCTTTCGACACTGTCTTCCGCCGTTCTTGACCCTTTCTGCGTCTGGTGTCTCGCGACTCGAGGTTTCTAGGGTGGGAGTTTACCGGGCGCAGTTTGCCTCGTGGGAGACCCTTCGAGCAATCACGCCAGCAATTGGTGCATAATTTCTCCCTTGCCTTCGCCGCTTTTTCTTTTTATCATCATCTTCTTCCCTGCCTGTCGTCCTCGATCGTCTTTCCGATCCTCCAGTGTGAGTGAGATCCTGCGCCCTGCCAGCCGTGCCTCGCGCCCGCCTTCCCCCCCGGACACCGACGGGCGGTACAAACAGACTGGGCTGTCTCAGAAAGGGACTTTTTGCGCTGCGCGTCCTTCTTCCCCACGGAAGGACAATCGATCGCTTAGCTATCTTGGTGGGCGACTGCAGCGAACAAGCTCATTGTCCAAGCTTGCGCCCTATGTGAATGCAGTTCATCGCCCTGTTCGCTGCAGCTGTTGCCCTACACCTTGACTTGCGCCCCCCGCATATATACAAGACCTGCCCTGGCAATCGTCACTGACGCAATCGAGCAGCTCGAATAGATCAACTCGTCTCTTCGCTCACTTCCTCCGTCTTTCCTTTTAGCCACTCAATCACGTCTCACTGTCGCCCTTAACATCGCCGATCGTTCGTTCTGTCTTGGACCCCCCTAACTCCCAACAATCTCCACTATCCTGGAAATACCGACCCATGAGGACAAGTTCCGACCGAGTAGAGTGCTGTTGCTTCTCGTCTTTCACATATATACTGCTGGCGTGTGATTTGGGATCGGATTGGAAAGGCCCCCAGCAATGGGTGTCCCGAAGCCGGTCGACATGATGGATCACATCGACTGCTCTGCTATCTACATTGATCCGCGAATCAAGACAGAGCGATGGGTATATCAAGCTGCACCTGATACACCGTCGGGCGGTTTGATATCCCCAGACGAGCCTGAATCCCTCCGATCAGACATCCAAACCCTTCTGGATGTCTGCAGGCGAAGTATGCTTGTCAAAACCCCACGCCGAAATATCTTCGTTGCTAATGGAGTCTTTCATCACAGTCTACCTATGCGAAGCCGGAGCCTCTCTCGTGTCAAAGCTTGCGGAATTAAGTGATAGCGCCGCTACCAGCTGTACACCTATCTTTGCATTTTTTGACATCGATCTTAACTCAGACGACACCCCTTCTGTATCCCGTCGCAGTACCAGCCGCAGTTCTTGGCACGAGCCTCCTTCTCCAGCACCACTGCGTCGCGGGTTTACGTTCTCATCCCAAAACGACGGTTCGTCAGATTTGCGGTTACTGTCAGGTCTCTCTGCCGACATCCAAGCCCAGGATGGTCCAAATCTCGTTATCCCGGTCGCTATATTACGTCCCCCGGCCCGGGATCCTACTTCGGCCTTTATCGCTGATCGACAAACACCGTATACTCCTCAAACTCAACAACTCTCGCGATGTCTGGATGCTGGCGCTGTGGATGTTGTCACTGCGCCGTTAGATAAGGTCAGAATTCAAGGGCTGGCCGTTCATGCATACCGTACACGAAAGACTGCTCTTAAAGAACAGTCGCGCTTTCTGTCAAGGAGGAAATTGCGAAAGCATTCATGGGTGGGCGTGCATGATGAGCAGCCCTATTCTTACCTCAGGGAGGCTATGTAAGCTTACATTGCATGCAGGCTTATGCTTTACAGCAGCACTGACCTTTTTTGTTTCAGGGTATCCAAGCTTATGAAAGGCATATGCAACCCGGAGGATGTAGTTGAGGAATTTCACGACGGGTAAGTCAAACGAAACATGCAATATGAGGCCATATGTTTATAGCTAGCAACAGGGAATTTCATGTCAGCGAGGAGCGTGAAGAGTACGTCAGGCAACGTTTAGCGCTGTGGAACTTTACTGCTCACGAGTTCTCTGACGATGAACTCGTTTTCGCGGCCTCTGAGATGCTCCAGCACGCTTTTGCGATACCAGAACTGGAACAGTGGCGATTAACGCCCGGTAAGTTAGGATACTTTTGAATCCTAGGTTCCCTGCTGACGAAAGGTTTCTCTATAGGCGAACTTCGAACATTCTTGCTAGCTTGTCGTGCATCCTACAACTCATTCGTCCTCTACCATAATTTCCGACATGCGATTGATGTCTTGCAATCCGTATTTGTCTTCTTACTTCACATTGGCGCTTTGCCAAGCTATCGGTCTATCGGGCCCCAGGCTGATAAGACATGTCCGATCTCCTCCATGCTAAAACCATTTGACGCCGTTACGTTGTTGATAGCGGCGATCGGCCATGACGTAGGCCACCCAGGTGTCAATAATTTCTTCCTCGTGAAGTTGAACGCGCCTTTGGCTCAGCTTTACAACGACAACTCGGTTTTGGAAGCCTTCCACTGTGCTGCCTTCTCACAAATACTACGGCGCTATTGGCCTGCAGCGTTCAAAGACAAGCAACTCCGAAAACTACTCATCAGCTCTATCTTGGCGACGGATATGGGCGTTCATCAGAAATTCATGGAGCGGCTCGGGTCTTTGCAGGAGAAGTATTCTGAGAACAATAGGACGGTGGATGGCTGGAAGCCTCAGGATATCGACATTTACAAAACGCTTGTTTGTGGATTGCTTATCAAATGTGCTGATATCAGTAACGTGGCACGTCCTTGGGAAGTCGCGGAGAAGTGGACTAAGATACTGCAAGAAGAGTTTGCCAATCAGGGCGAGATGGAAAAAGAGGTTGGGATGGAGACCGCCCTCTTCGGTGGTCCACCTGAAATCGGAAACGTATACAAGCTCGCCACGGGGCAGATGGGATTCATGTCTATCTTCGCACTTCCTCTCTTCGAAGGGGTCTCGGACATACTCCCTAGGTTACGATTTACGGTTGAGCACATCCGAAGCAACCACGCCCGGTGGCACTACCTCGCGGACCTTGAAAAGAAAAAGCCTTTCTTGATGGCCGATGCTGGCCCTGATGGCCTAGTCTCCCCTCGCTCCCACAGTCCAGCCACGAGCTTCCAGGAGTCGGAGACGGCACCTACGCTGACGTCGACGCCGGTGGTTACGACGAATGATCGGAACACGTCTATCAAGTCTGTACCACCGGTGCGGCCTTCCGAGCAAAGGAAAAACAAAGACAAAGGCGAAGATTACTTGGGACGATCGGCGCGGACGTCGGTAGGCCGCGATTACAATGAGAACCAGATCAGCCCAGTCGTATCTCTGGACACGCCTGGTCCCACGATGGATATCACTGGATGCTCATTACCTACCGAGGAGCCTTCTCGAAAGTCATCCTGCGCTGTTCCCGACATTGCCACGATATCCCCCCTTCCTGTGCCTGTTAAGGATGCCTCACCTCAAGCACAGACGGGCAGTGATTTTGCTCGTTACTCGGACCCCCCCAGTAATTCCATCGCCTACGACGTCTCGGTGGAAGGGGCCGGGGAGAAGGCAAATGGGTCACGGAATGGGGTGTACCGTCGCCATCACGCCAACACCGCTTCCTCTGGGTGCACATCTGCGCCCACGAATTCTCAGCGTAATAGCTGCACTCGGACCTATAGCATCGGTACGCATAGCAATGCGATGTCGCCCATCTCTCCTTCGACAAATGCCACCAGTCTACTTTCTGCAGATAGCGATGAGCAAAGCTACGCCCGCGACAACATTCCAAGAAGTGACTATGCCGACTGGGACAACCGTAGTCCGCGGACGGGGTCTCCTAAACGTGGCCCCACCGGAGACCGGGGATCGGAGAACACTCTCCATTCTGGCGACAGCCAAGTGTTCCATGATGATTTGGACAAGAACCACATGCCGCCATCGGCGCGAAATGGAACTGGTAGCTCGACACAGTCGTTCAATACTGGGAGCAGTAAGAATGACGGCCAGAGCCCTCATTGGGACGAAGTCGCCGGGGCAGAACAAGGCGCGCGAAAACTACCAAAGCGCAGAAGCCGTCTCCGTTTAGCATTCTGGAAACTCAAGAACTATCATTCTAATCATCACGAAGTGCACGGGGAAAGAAGATAGAACTGGGTTACCCCCCCAATCAATATTCTTGCCCCTTTCGCTTTCAATTGGCGTATCCGCAAATCAAATAATGGCATGGCAGCATTCACAGCATTTGGATATACGACGGACTGTATGATTTCACGATCTCGACTGATGGACAGTGGCCGAGCTGTACTCGGCCTTGAGATGATAGGTATTTTTGCTAAGGTCTTGGATAAAAGCTTCTCCCTTGGCAGCCTTGGGAACGAGACGAGGTGTGGATGATGATCTGACCCTGGTAACATTCTGGCTGTACAACTGGCTGGTTTGGACCTTTAGCGGTTTTGGCATAGCTTTTATTTCTGCAGGATGGCGGGTGGCGCAGATACACGGGGTGTGGGAGGCAGTTCCGTCTTTATTTCACTTTACCACGCATTTTTCACATATTCCACAGGGGTTGATTTCGGGATAGGGGCAATCTAGAGTCGGGGCGTGTGGATTGGCGTTTTCGGTTTGAAGGGTTGAGGATGGCTTTGATCGGCCGAACTGTCTGTTTTATCTGCTTGTTTAAAACGTTGGATATATCTACTCTTTCCGTTCGAAATCATACGATGCAAACGCAAATGATGACAATCGTCTGCTCCCCTGTCGATACAACACAGAATATATTCAAACGATTCTTATTGACAGTCCTCACAAGCCTTTCCCGTTGAAGCATCAGTGTGCTCGGACTTTGTAGCAGCTGGAGCTGCAGTCGCAGAAGCAGACACAGCGGCAGCGTCTTTCCTCAACGCCCGATCCGTATGCCCCAGATCCCTCGATGGATCAACCACGTTCCTCACAAGAGACTTCAACACTTTTACCTCTACCAGCCGTCAACCTCATCAATACCATAGCCCCATAGAAAGGAAAGGAAAAATAGACATACCAGGAAACCCCCCATCTCTCTTCCGGTCCCAGAGAACCGTTCCTGTTCCTGAATCGTCACTGCCACTGCCACTGCCATTTCCCTCGAGGCCAGCACCAGCACCAGCACCAGCACTGGAACCAGTAGGCGTAGCAGTAGAAAGAGATCGAGAAGGAAAAATAGTCACCCGAAAAATCCCTCCCGTCCTCGGGATAAGCGCAACCTCACCGAGATCCGTCCCGAATGTGGAAAGGAGCTCTTGGGCGAACTTTTTATATGTAGATATCAGCTTCGTGTGCGCTTCGGCGAGGTGAGGGTAGGTTAGGTTGATTGGACCTGAAGGAGGGAGGAGGGAGGGACGACATACGTATGCAGCGCGCAGCATCCATTTACATTGTGTGCAGTATTGGATTGTTATTCGGGGGCCGGGGTCGGCGTTTGTTTCTTGTGAGGCTTGTTGTGGTGATATTGTTGATGATGTTGGCGGGTGGAATTCGATGGGTGCGGTGGGTTCGGTCATTCTGTCTTGCATTTGTTCTCTTTGATCTTTAGTTTTGCGGGGGGGTGTGGCATGGAGTGTGGTGTCGTGTTCTAGTGTAGATTCTGGGCTGTGCTGTATGAATTTGAGTATTGTCTTGTCTTCAGAGCTGGAGTGAATTTGACTGGCGGAGGTGGGGTGGATGATGTCAGCTGATAGAGTGGGCAGAGAGTGACTGACCCTCCATACAGGTCGATACTCGAGCACGAGTTGAAAAGCTCACCAGTGAGGCATTGATACAAGCCGTTAATACTAGAGGACGTGTTCTAATGTGGGTAAACGTCATGTAGTGGGCACTCAGCCGGATAGCGTACCTGCATTTGACGATTTCTATAGCCTGAGCAAGCCGCTATTTTCAACTTCCAGAACCCGGTGAATCTAATTTACAAAAAGCGGGCTGCAACAAAATCACGATTCAAGACGCTGGAATCAATCGACAACCGTACCATCTCCGTCTTGCAAGAGTGCTTGCTATGCGTTTCGTTTTGGAACCCATCCCACCGTTCGACATAGGAAATGGAAATCAGCGAAAACAACAGGACCAAATCAGGGCGAAAGAAAGGAATTCCGAACAAGAAATTGGAAGATGAGAAAATGAGCAAGATTACCTTGCGGGATAACGATCATCGAGGGTAAATCCAACAGGGTCAATGCGATGTAACCGAGACGTGCAAGTCCAGTGCGCGCTTTTCGGGTGGCTTTTGAGAGCTTCGCAAGCGTCCATCGATGCGGTTGCCGTCCGTTTCTTGCGATATAAGCCGATAAGGAGGCGACACGAATTCGACGAGCGTCCAAGGGGCACGAAATTAGAGAATAGAAGGGCAAGGTCGTAGCTCGCAACAAGGCTGAGTTATAAACCAGCCCGGCCGGTTCTCAATGTAGGAAGTATCGTAAAGGCCATTACATGATTATGCAGCAACCCCCCGTTTGTTGAGGAGCGTAGGGGTCTTCCCGTTTGTCGACCTGCACCGTTGTCAGCTGGTTTGTCTTGTTTCTCCGCTTCGAGTATTTGCTCGCATACCTGTCCCCATACAGATGGTACCATGAAGTCACGGGTGTTGTTGCAATAATTGATGAGCCTGGGAAAACCAATGCGATGAGCGGGCTGCGACGAATAACTCATTGACCCTAAGCAGTGCTGGAACTTACGACATGGCAGCCTCTGACACCTTGACTCGGGGCCGATCGAGATCCTCCTTCAGCCGGGCATTGAGCTCTGTCAACCGGCGATACTTGAGATCGGCCACACTCTGCTTCTGGTTCTTGACGTTCCCGCCGGATCGAAGCTCGTAGGTAGGCATTGTGTGGTCAACAGTTTGTGAAAGAGGTTGTGGTCGGATTCGATTCGAAGATAATAGCTGGTATGCGACCGTATGGGAAGGAGGTGAAGTCGTCAAGTTTTCCGCAATTGATTTCGCTGCGCGTCTCGGGTGGACGGAGGAAGAGGAGTTGGCCGTTGGTCGTCGGTTGGGGGGTTTGGACGCGAGGCCAACGGGGGAAAAGGGAGGAGAGGGATTGGCGTCTGAGAGGGAGCGAATGGAGGTACAATTGAGACGCTGAAGGAGGAGAAGGAGACAAGGGAAAACGACTAGAATCTGAAAAGAAGAAGAATCGAAGGAAGATCAGATGAAGAAAGAGAGCGACAAGTGAGCAACGAGAGAAGCGACTGACGGGCCTCCAGGAATCTGAACCAGAGAGTCGGACCTGGGCAAGAGGGTGACTGGGCAACTGGCCTGATTATGAGAGCTGCCCAGAGGTATTATTACGCGCAATTACACGGGGTATGGAGGCACATCGGCAATCATTCAATAGTTCTGCCGGGGGAGGGTAATCTAAATGGTAATCTCTGCGGTAATAAATGGGGAGATAACTCTGTTAGCCTCCATAGTCTGGAGTTTATTCCCCCCCCTGAATGGGACTCTCTGCGAGGTTTCCCCAACGGCTGGCTCAGGCTCGCGAAGTTTAGCATGATAGGCGTCAACGGTCGACGATCGGGTCCTCCCCTCTTTCTCGACACAATGACACTCTTCATCCGAATTTTCAATAGTCGCCTCCTCGTGAAATGCTCCTTGGAATATTGCTTTCTTGGGTCTGGAGGAGGTGCTGTGGAGCCAGCGTTTCAGATGTCAACTCACGTGATTTCGAATCTGTCTCTGCTCAACTGCCACTGGACATCGCTCGTTTCGCGAAGCATGAGACAGGATGACACAAAAATATACACAGGGTAGCCTGCAGCTGATGAATCGGAGGATGTACCTTGTAAATGCATGACTCGACGGTTTTACGAGGAGGAATTGGAAAACCGGAGTCAGGCAGTGTCTGTCGACACGCTTCCTGCACACGCGGGTTGTGAGCTATGACATACAGGGTCTAACGAAAGCACAGACAATCTGCAAGAGTTGAATCCTCTTCTTTCTCGAGACGTTCTTTTCGTTGAATCCAAGTCAAGTTGCGGGTCAAGCTCAAGTTGCTGCCTTTATCACGTGACTGTTGTCGCTTAACCCGAAGTGGGAAGGGAACCAACTTGCAGTGGGTTGGGTTTTTTTTGTGGCTCTCGCACAACCACCGACGCCTCCCCTCTCGCCTGTCTTCGCCGGTCGTCGCGTGGCAGCATCATTGCAAATAGGGGCCTTTGGCTGTCGACTTTTGCTGCCCGCCAGTTGTGCGCAATTTCGACTCGCTCTGCGCTTTTCCCTCGTCGTGACCGAGATCCGACTTTGTGTGCCAAAATACTTGTCATCGCTTATCCCCAGCAATACGTCGCCCATCATGCCACCTCCACCGCATATCAAGCCCGAAAATGTCCTGAAGGTAGGTTATGGATTCTTCGGATGAATCTGGAGAGAATATATCATTCTTGTGCATATTCTAACGCGCATTTCGCCTTCAGAGGGCCCAGGAACTTATCGCCGTGGGCCAAGCCCCGGCCGCACTCAACGTTCTCCACGAGCATGCCACCTCCAAACGCACACGCAGCAGTCCGATCGCCTCCCTCGAACCGGTTATGCTTCTCTTTGTCGAGCTCTCTGTCGAACTCCGGAAAGGCAAGGCTGCCAAAGATGGCCTTTATCAGTATAAGAATATTGCCCAGAACAGCAATGTCGGGACCATCGAGGTACGTGGGTTGCAAAAGAGCTCTATCGGCAGTACCTGGCATGTTGTGGCATTCTAATCGAGTTCGCGTCACAGATCGTTCTCAAGAAGTTTATCGAACTCGCGGAGAAGAAGGTGACGGAAGCACAAGCCAAGGCCGACGAGATTCAATCGTCCCTAGAATCAGCCGCTCCCTCTTCCAACGTTGAGGATTTGGAAGCTATCGAGACCCCCGAGACTATCCTCCTTGCCACAGTTTCTGGTGAACAGTCCCGCGACCGGACCGATCGCGCCGTTGTTACCCCGTGGCTCAAGTTTTTGTGGGAGACATACCGCACTGTTCTGGAGATCTTGAAGAATAATGCGCGTCTGGAGGTCATGTATCAAACTACTGCTCTGCAGGCATTCCAGTTCTGCTTGAAATACACTCGTAAGACCGAGTTCCGCCGACTCTGCGAGCTGCTCCGCAACCATGTCCAGAATGCCGCCAAGTACTCCGCTCAGATGCATGCCATCAACCTCAGCGACCCCGATACTCTGCAGCGCCACCTGGACACCCGTTTCCAGCAGCTGAATGTCGCTGTGGAGCTGGAACTCTGGCAGGAGGCTTTCCGCAGCATTGAAGATATTCACACCCTGCTGAGCCTTAGCAAACGCCCTGCTAAGAACGTTATGATGGCAAACTATTACGAGAAGCTGGCTCGTATATTCCTTGTCAGCGAAAACTACCTCTTCCATGCTGCCGCCTGGAGTCGCTACTATAACCTCCTCCGCCAATCCGCGGTCACTCTTGCCGCCAACCAGGGTAACAAAAAGGAACATCCTTCAGTGACCGAGGCCGACATGACCAAGTCTGCCTCCTTCGTCCTTCTCTCTGCTCTTTCAATACCAGTCATCAGCACCTCTCGCTCCAGGGGCGCTCTGATTGATGTGGATGAAGTTCGGAAGAACAAGAATACCCGCCTTACCAACTTGCTTGGCATGTCGCAGTCTCCGACTCGTGCTGTTCTCTTTAGGGATGCCCTGAACAAGGGCCTACTCAAGCGTGCTCGCCCTGAAATTCGTGACCTCTACAACATCTTGGAAGTCGACTTCCACCCCCTGTCGATTTGCAAGAAGGTTACTCCCATCCTCAAGCAGATCGGTGCCGACCCCGAGATGGAAAAGTATGTTGTGCCTCTGCAACAGGTCATCCTCACCCGTCTCTTCCAGCAGCTCTCGCAAGTTTATGAGTCTGTCGAGCTCAAGTTCGTCTACGAACTGGCTCAGTTCCCCGATCCTTTCCAGATCACGCCTGCCATGATCGAGAAGTTCATCATGAATGGCTGCAAGAAGGGAGACCTCGCTATCCGTGTGGACCACATTTCGGGTGTTCTCACTTTCGACACCGACGTGTTCTCCTCCGCCAAAGCCTTGCACTCAGGGAGCGCTGCCGGATCTGCCGAGAGCGAACTGGGCTCTGTGCAGCGTCTGCAGAACACCCCCGCTGAAATTGCCCGCTTGCAGCTCACACGCCTGGCTAAGACTCTACACGTCACATGCATGTATGTTGATGCCTCATATAGCGAGGCTCGTCTGCAGGCCAAGCAGACGGCTCTTGCGCGGGCTGAGGCCGGCGCTGCTAAGGAACATGAGGACACCCTCGAGCGCCGTGTCATCATCGAAAAGAAGAAGGAGGCCGCTACCGATGCTCTCCAGCGCAAGCAGAGAGAGGAGGAAACCCGCAAGCGCCTTCGCACACAGCAGCTCCAGGAGGCTGAGAAGCAACGCCTTGCTGAAGAGCATCGTGAGCGTGAGAAGAAGCGTATCAAGGACGAGCAGGACCGCATCCGCCAGCAAGAACTCAAGAAGCAGCTCGAGGAGCTGAAGAGCGGTGTGAAGGGTATTGATATCAGCGAAATTGACCTCGAAGACCTTGATGCCAACCGCCTCCGTGCTATGAAGCTTGCGCAGTTGGAGAAGGAGAAGAATGAGCTCAACGAACGAATTCGCACCACTGGTAAGCGTATCGACCATCTGGAACGTGCCTTCCGTCGTGAAGAATTGAAGCACATTCCGGAAGAGTATGAGGCTCAGAAGAAACGTGATATGGAGTTGTATGAACGCCAGAAGGCTGAGACTCTTGCCGAGGCCGAGGCGAAACATAAGGAAGCAGTCGCCCTGAAGCACCGTCTCAGTCGCCTCGTACCACAGTTCAGCAGCTTCCGTAAAGAAGTCTCCGAGAAACGCCATGAGGAGTTCGAAAGACGCCGAAAGGCAGCCGAGAGAGATTTCGAGGCTAAGAAGAAGCAGCGCGTCAAGGAAGTCCAGGAACGCAGACGCCGTGAGAGGGTCGAGCGCGAGAATGCCGAGCGTGCTAGGAGGGAGGAAGAAGAACGCGCGAGACGTGAGGAGGAAGAAAGAGTTGCTAGGGAGGAGGAGCGCCGCCGTGCTCTGGCCGAGGAGAAGGCCAAGCGTGAAGAGGAGAGAAGGTTTGTTCCCCTTTTCGCCCGGGTATACTTTCATTTCAATGCATTACTAACCCACATTTCTCAGGAAACTCGATGAGATGGCTGCCAAGCAGAAGCAGCGCGAGGAAGAGGCGGAAGCCCGGCGTCTCGCC
The DNA here is from genome assembly GCF_044049455.1 of Aspergillus lucknowensis. Lineage (NCBI taxonomy): Eukaryota > Fungi > Ascomycota > Eurotiomycetes > Eurotiales > Aspergillaceae > Aspergillus > Aspergillus lucknowensis. The sequence goes on along the minus strand of NW_027263590.1, from coordinate 48,314 downwards.
AAACGAACGGGCGTTCCAGAACCCGTTCCCCGTGGAGAGCCCGAACGTACCGCCCCTCGCCTCAACCTTGCTCCTCGCACTGGAGGTTCTGCTCCTAGCTGGAGAGAACGCCAGGCTGCCAAGGAAGCGGCGGCTACTTCTGGTGGTGCCCCCTCGGAAGCTCCAAGAGAGGAACCCCAGACCCTGCGGAAGACTGGCGGTTATGTTCCGCCCCATGCCCGTGGTGGCTCTGGTGCCGCGCCCGCCGCACCTCCAGCCGACCGCTATGTTCCTCCCTCGCAACGCTCCTCCCAACCGCCCTCCCGCACACAAACCCCCCAGTCATCTTCCGAGAAACCCGAAGAATCCAAGAGCACTGGCAAGTGGGTGCCGAGATGGAAGCAACAGCAGTAAGGTAGATATGTGAACTTGCTGCTTCCCCATCAAAAGTTTTCTGTATCTGAAGAACAAACGGCCATGTGAAATCTATCCCCCCTTCTCCTTTCATTCTCATACCCGTCTTTTCTCTCCGTTTCCCCATCCTTCTCCATATTTCCCTCATTGGTTTGTCCTATCTCTCCTCGGTCTCAACTTGCCTCCTTTTTGCGCTACTTGATGAGCTGGTGGGGAGACTATGTCAGACATTCTAGTTAGACTCTCTGGGCAGTCGCTCCTCATGATGGTTTCTGTTGAATTGCATTATGTCTCTCATCGTGAATGAAGTTGATCTCTTCTCCTCCATGTCAGATATTAGTATAGTTGGATGATTAATGCAAAGACGAGCCTCTCTTCCAATTCTGGGTTTATGTCTCCTATGTTTCTATACTATGTTGATGTCTATACATTTCATTCTTTGGGGGGAGGGGTGGCTTGGCTGGTGGGATGAAGCAAGATATGTAGACGTATTTTTTCTAGTTCGACCCGCGAACGTCAGACACCCGCGTAGGAAACGGGAAACAGAATGATAGGAGAAGCGAAGGAAAGACAATCTAATGACGTGAATGGAGAATGAGAAATCCGGCATCAAAGATCGACAGTCATGCAAACTTGAGAGAACGAGAGAGGGAGTGTGTCTTGCTCAGAATAGAACTAGAAATCTATATAAGAGAAGAAAGAGCCGGGGTATGGCGAGAACATAGATAGCCCATAGATGTTCTCATGCAGACGAGGAAAAAATAATTCAAGCTGAAGAAAGGAGAGCAATATGAGGCCTAAGCAGCGACGGCTTCTGTAGCTGCTGCACCAAAGAGCTTCTCCTTCCATTCTCCGCAAAAAGCTTCGAAGCCGCTGACAACGTCTCCACATTCACGGCCTGCTTCGCGCTCTTTCAACCGGCGATCCCAATCGCCCTTTTCGATCCATCGAGTTCCCTCTTCGCAGCCTTCTTCTTCGCGCCGGAGCTCTGCGACGAGTTCTCGTGCGGACCGGAGTCTTCGGGAGGCGGTCGAGGTTAGCTGTCTGGATTCGTAGAGGGTGTCGCTTAGACCACGAAGGGAGAGGGTTATGTCAGAAGTTTGTGAGATAAGCGCCTGGAGGGAAGTGAGGGGATCGGATGCCGGGGAGTGTGAGGGGGTGTTGGGTCGTGAGGACTGATGTTGTTGGTCTGGGAACGGATAGGGGAGGCTTGGTAGGAGGCCCTCATCGATGAGGGGGATTAGAGCGTCGATTGCTTCTTCGGAGAGGAGGGGGAATGGAGCGAAGAGGAGCGGGTGTGTGAGGTTTTGGAGTGTCCGTGTTTGGTGACTTAGATGCGATGTGATGGAGGAATGAGCGGTTATTAGCCTGCGGAAGGAGTGAGCTGGCTGAATGCTTTCTTCTTTCTGAGCCACTTAAAGCGAGGGCAGACATACCTCATCGCATTATTCTCAATCCCACTCTGTGCCCCAAGATCCTGAAGCGCCGCCACTGCGCGCTCGATGACATGGTCATTCTCACTACCGTTGTTTTCCAGCCCCCGTCTAGCTAAGCCTTCAATCTCCGCCATCTGGTTCTCAAGCCCAGGGGACATATCAGGCGCCTCCTCGAAATCGGAGCCATTTCCATAATCAGAGCCATCATATTGCGACTCATCCCTCCGGTGTCGATTCACGCCATTCCGCAGTTTCGGTCTGGGAGGCTGCAAGGAATCACGATCCGATGAATAACCAGGCGAAGGGGTTCTCATCCCCATGGGCACAAGCGGTTGTGAACCCGACGGACCGGCTTCCTGCCCGGATGCATATCCATAGCCACCATCATCATCCTCCCAAGCATCCGCAAGCTCGTCAGCCAAGTTTCCCAGCCCGCCACCTCCCTCCGCGGGTGCTCCAAAGTCGACTGACATTCTTGCGGATCCGTTCATACTCTGTGTGTAATGTTGCTGGGTCACGGGAGAGGGTGGGGCGGATAGGCGAGGGCTGCGTGGCGATCTAGGAGAGCTGTGGGAGTAGCCATTCGGGGCAAAGGTCATTGGCGACATAGGGTCTATGTCGATGTTGGATGAGCGACTCCGGCTGTGTCGGTGGGAGAACCGCAAGGGTGAGGGCGGGCTGGAAGGCATGCTGAAGTTCTGTGGGGAAGATCCGAATGACTCCTAGACGGGGTATGTGTCGTTGAAGATACGCTGTTCACAAACCCTCCTGTTCTCTCGGCGCGTAGTGTCCGATACGTAAATGGCGAACTGGCAGGAGAGTAACCCCAATCAAAGCGCGTTGATGAGCTGGGGTCTGGGGGTTGTAGTCGACAGCAGTTGGGGAGGCTGGAGGAGTTGCGAACTGGCTATGGTCACGGCATCACCAAGACAAGCAGGCGCAGTAGACGGGCAAACGAGCATGAAGCATGCTTTGAATCCGGCGTGATGAATGAGTAATGAAGCAGCTCGTTTGCGTTGGTTTGATCTCCGGCCGTAAATTTCCCGTGACCGCCAGAGCCCCAAATCGGGTAAGTCCGTCACTCCTCAGGGCTTGGGCTTGACTTTGTCCCCGCTTCAATAAATTCGCAGCCAGGGCAAGAGAACTGCACGCGTTGAGAGCGTCTGCACAGCCTGTAGCAGTCATGAGTTCCATCCGACGAATGTCACCGACGGACTTATTCTCCCTGAACTTAACCAACCTCGATCCCCTCACCGAAAACTATGACCTGGGCTTCTACCTCAACTACCTCATGCGATGGCCCTCCCTCTTCAGCAGCGTTCAAGATCGCAAAGAGGGGATTGTCGGATACAGTACGTGATTGGTTTTCCTGAGTTATTCCATCAGAGCCTCAGTAAAATGCATCCCAAAACAATTGCTGATACTCTACTCAAATCGCAGTAATGGGCAAGCTTGAAGAGCAACACCCCTCCATGCGCCATTCCGAGCATTACACACCGTGGCACGGCCACATCACCGTTCTGACCGTCGCACCTGCATGGAGACGTCTCGGTCACGCCCGCCGCCTTACAGAGCGTCTAGAGCAAGGCTCCGATATCAACAACGCTTGGTTTGTGGATCTGTATGTTCGAGCGGGGAATAAGGTTGCTGTGGATATGTATAAGGGAATGGGGTATGTCCCTCGCCTTCCAGCCTTCTCCTGTGGAGAGTCTATGGAGAGTTTATGGATATTTGCGCTAACACTAGAGGTGCCAAAGGTATTCTGTGTTCCGGCGTGTCGTCAACTACTACAGCGATGATCCAACGGGGTTCTCGGAGTCGGGAGAAGATGCCTTCGACATGCGCAAGCCGTGTAGCCGGGATAAGAAGTTGGAGCATATTCGTGAAAATGGGGAAAATTTCCCCGTAAGCCCGACGGATGTATCTTGATCCTAATCCTCTTAGGAGTTCAGGTGTTTTGCATTTTGGTGTTTGGGGGTTGAGTTCTATATAATCTGTGAGCTGTATTTGATTTCACAGCTCCATCCAATTGCACTGCAGCGGTGCCGTCTTTCCTTCGATATCGAAGATCGTGTCTGGATGAGATGATTATGAAGCAATGAAATTTGGTGGAGACATGCAGATATAGTGAATTATTTGCTATGCATATAATTTATATATAATGCCCAAATCGCTCCGTAAATGCACTTTGCACAACAAATCAATGGACTAATTCTGTCGTGGAGTCGTGTCGTGAGATGCAGGCGCCCTCAACCAGAACATAACTCTCCGCAAATCCCGGGTGATGGAGATCACTCGTGGACGAAAGGCATTTTGTCGGTGCTTTCATGATCAAGCTCGAACGAAAAGCTTAATACCCGTTCGAGAAAACCGAACTCCCATGAATATGAGAGCAGATGCCGTCAGGCAGCAGCCTGTGAATAGCTGTACTCCTAAATACTCATGCAAGGGACCCAAAATGGCGCCTCCGATTGGCGTTCCAATCAACAAGCCCACTGATGTAATTGCGAATACCATGCCCATGCGCGTGCCAAGTTCGCGCATGTCCTTGGTCAAGCTAGCCAGCACGACGGGTGGGAGGGAAACAAACCCTCCAGAGAAAATTCCATATAGAATAGACAAAATGATGATTCCGGGAGTGGTATGGACACCAACCCAAACAAAGGAAAGAATGGCAGTGATGGCCGAAGCAGGGATAAGCATATTCAACGGGCCAGTATGGTCAGCGATAAAGTTCGGCATGATCCGGCCGAAGGTAGATCCTGCGTTCAGCATTGAAAGTAGATAAAAGCCGAGGTGATCATCAACGATTCCCGTTTCAATCGCGTATGACTGGACGTAGAACAAGAAGTTGTAGAAACCCAAGAAACCTAAGAACATGCCAACAGAGAATAGCACGAAAATCGGTTCTTTGAATGCTCCCAGTTGAATCAATCTGCGCTTTTCTGTCGGAATAAACCGCATGCGCATAAGCGAGAAAGAAATTAAACTTGTCCCAAGGGCAAGAAACCCCACTGCTCGCGTCGCCCAGTGGAACCCGACTTTTTGCTGCAACTCGTTGAACATGATCGGATATACGACACCGCCGATGCTGCTTCCAGAGGCGGCGATCCCATTTGCAAGACCTCTTCGCTTCTTGAAGTATTGAGGCAGGATTGCTACACCTGGGACAAACAAGGTTCCGCAGGCTAGTCCGATACAGACCCCTTGAGCCAAGATGAAATGCCAGAACTGTGAGGATATACTCGTCATCATCAAGCCAAAGGGCAGCATGAACGTCCCGAAACCAAGAAGCGTACGGAAATATCCGGCGTCAAATAGAGGTCCAGTCACGACCCCAAATAGCATGAGAAGGAACGCTTGTAGTGAACCAACCCAAGCTATGGTTGATGAGGGCATTCCCGATAGTATGGTCTGCTCGTAATATGTCTGGTAGACGCCCCATGTATTTACAACACCCCTATTCGTTTCGTCAGTATCCTGAGAGGTGAGACTCTAGTTATGGTTCTCGTTTTCGGAACGTACCATGAGTTGAAAAAGAGGAAAAATGAGCCCAAAACTTGCAGCCACGCTGTGAGGCCGGCATCGAACGTAGGCTCTGGCACTTTCTGCTCGATTGGTTGAGCTGGTGTACCGGTGGTCTTTTCGACATCTTGGTTACCCTCTATGGCGTCCACGGGCTTCTCTTGTGTGTCAACATCTGTACCCATCTCCACACTCCAGTTGCGACGATGATTCAGCTCCCTGTCTCTGGTAGGCCGCTGGTATCTTTTGGACAAGAAATGCGCTTGGATCGGGCGACCGTCAGAGAGCCAGGACACGTCGTGATGGAGCGTGCCTTGAGTCAGAAGAATCCAGTGGGTTCATCTTGGAGGAGCATCGAGATTTGTAAGAAATTCTCTTTCGCTCCCTTGTCCTTGGTCCCGAGGTCGCGTGGGGCGCCGAGTCTGCTAAGCTTAAGAGGCACGAACATCGGCAAGCACACCAGCCGGGTTGGGGGGTCCACAGTTGACGGTCTGATTTGCCTTCGTTTCCAGTGGAGGGTCGAAAATTTGCGACCATGGAGCGAGATTGGAATCTGTTTGGACCGAAATCTTTTTCCTCTGGACGCATGTCACTCAGCAGCCACGTTCCATTATCCCTGGCGAAAGCGCTTCGCGGCATCAGCCCCGGGATCGAGCGTGATACCTGGCATCTTCCTGATGGTCGAAAGCCGTGAATGCCATCAGCTTTGTGGTCCACCCTCGCTATGCTCGCTGAAACGTTCTTGAGACAGCATGAGCAAGCCTGGGCCAGCTGGGATTGTGCTGGGATTGTGCTGGGAAGGACATCATTGGTGGAGGAAGAACTGTGGTGTTGGGTTGGCGTCCTGGTGTGCCGATTTATCCAGCGGGGAAAAAGAACAATCGGATCAGGCAAAGCAACACTCAGGGAAACCATTCCTCGGCAGGCGTCGAGCATCTGCTCTTCTCACCAACCCCGCTATCAAAAGACAAAAGCCTATTGATGTTTTTCGTCCGTCGGTGCCAACTCCTTGAATGATCGGACACGAGCGAAGATCGGACGGTTAACTCCGATATGAAGGATGCCGGGTCATGTGACCTTGTATAGTTCAGCCTTTGAGCTGGGCTTGGCCTCTCGACTTGATGACAGAAGCTGAGTTCATATGTTGAACTGACGGATATCAGAAGGGTGGCCCCGGGACGATAGGGTAATGACGGTCTCCCTCCCCCCGGAGAGTTTGATGGTCCTGGTCTCAGCATGAATTTGGCATGATTATGGCATCGAAACTGGACACTACTGATGAGGTAGGTGGCTTCAAGGATGCGATCATTTATCACTAACTCTTCAGGATCTGCTGATGGCTCCTGAAACATCCTTCATTATGTTACTGCGGGCTCTAAACACCCCAATATAAACGCGGATTCCCATTTCTATATCTCACAGGTGGTCGATGATTGTGCGATATCGAGGCCTGGCTCTTAACCAAATGCCTCCTCGAAGGTACGGAGGGGCCCATGCAGGTTGTGACGATGTATTTCCGCACAAGGATGGAAGTTTGAAGAGTGTGGGTCGAATATTGCTGACGCTATCAAGCAAATCATAGATTTCAACATCAAATTTACCTTTTTCTTTTCCTTTATGTTATGAGTGTATATTTTTGCTATTTTCCCCCTTGCAGGACCTGACTAGTTAAGCCAGCGTCCTTGTCCTACTCCTGAACTCCAAGCGCTATGCGGGAACTTTGAAAATCCGACCAGAAGACATAATAAGAAGGAGCCCATGGTAAGATACAAACTCATCATTAGATCTATAGTAGTTCCTCGCACGTCCAATCTTCGTACCTGATCATTGGAACACAGTCAGGCCCCGCACACTTCCAATGAGTTGGGGTGCCACTTACGTTCCATCTGGGAGGTATCTCCTGACAATAAGGGGAATCTTCTTCTGTGCCAACTCTTTAATAGCAATTTGCAGAGGGTCAGTCTCTCCCTCGAGATCCACGAGCACCGGCGCATTCAAGCTGAGGCTGCGTCAGTATACAGATCCATCGGTAATGCGCCTCGTGCCCGAATAATTGCTGGTACCCACCTAATCTGCAGCGCTCTTGTACCCAAGACACGGGCCCTCTCATATTTAGTCATGTACGGGGTCGTCGTACGCTGGTCGTTAGGAATCTTCTTTGCCCGTGCCTGTTCGACTACTTTGCCCGAATACCCTGCGTTTGGATCGCCTGAAACCACGACACGATCTCCATTTTCTGCGGGCGCATACGGGCCATCTTCGTATCCTTCAGCGCCACCTTCGCCTTCGACGTCTTCGGGGTCGAGAAAGTCTTCCGGCTCGTTATCGTCGTAGTTCTGTTCCGGTTCGTAATCATAACTATGGTGGAGAATAAGTTAGAAGACTCAATCCATCTCCAATTAAAGCAAGAGACCATAAACAAAAAGTCTCGCGATAGATTTGGTTGGAAGGTCTCTTTCCAAGTTGTGGTGTACTCACTTTTCTTCAGCTTCGTGCTCGCCGTAGTCGGACATCGTGACGAGATCGGGACTGAGGGAATTGGTGTCCAAAAGTCAAGCGAGTAACGAGGGGCAGCTGAGATTCCTATCCCAGAACGATATAGTATGGGGCGACAGGCCGCGTGGCGGAAGTGCTCTGTTGAAGAATTCGATATCGCGACATGCGACGGAAAAGTTCCTGATGCCGCTAACCCGTTTGGGAATGTAAAGCTCTCACCGCCCCCTCACGATGCCGGCAAAATTTGAACCTTCCCACGAAATTTGCCAAAGTCCGCTGGGGTTTTGCTCGTCGAATATTTCGTGTCTGGATACCCTGTAATGTGATCCAGTGTATCAGAGACTCGCTTGTATGTCCCCTCGAGCATGGCCCAGAAACGAACCCTTTCTGGGGACTACCCCAGTCCTAAACGACTACAGAGACAATTAACCCTGGACTCCACCGGTAAGCTCGTCGCATTCTGGAAGGGATGGTCCAGAAGCTGATAGCTGCGCTCAATCCCAGACCCAATCTACGAAGAAGCGCATTCTGATGTCGATTACTCCTCGCACGATGATGTTAGCGTTACCAGCGAAAGTCTTCACGACACACCAGCCACACCTTTCTCAACAGCCTCGGTCAAGTATCCATCGGAGCTGAAAACCCACCGCTGCCCGTTTGAAGGTTGCACCAAAGCATTCAATCGGCCTGCACGCCTTCAGGAACATTTACGCTCGCACAACAATGAAAGGCTATTCGGTTGCACTTTCGACGGATGCGATAAGACTTTCCTTCGAGCCTCGCACCTGAATCACCATGTCAAAAGCGCTCATACGGGAGTTCGGGAGTACGTCTGTGACCGCCCGGGCTGTGGAAAGAGTTTCGTGACGGGCTCGCGACTTCGACGACATCTGGCTGCGCACGACGGGCGAGACAAGTACCGCTGTACCGAGTATCCACCCTGCAATGAGACCTTTCGCAAGCACTCAACCCTCCAGAAACATGTCTTGTCCGTCCATTTGAAACAGAAACCCTTCCAATGCATGCACCATGACGCACAGACCGGGGAGAAATGCTCTATGGCGTTCGAATCAGCGGGCCATCTTCGTTCGCACGAGAGCAGGGTCCACACGGAGAAGCGGTTCAGCTGTACAGAGTGCACCCACTCTGCGGTGCAGGATAATACGTCGCCGATGTCCCCACCTGTTACATTCCCTACCTACTCTCTACTCCAGGCTCATATTCGGGCTGCGCACCCTCCGCAATGTCCCAACTGCTCGGTGACCTGCTCTACTGCTCGGGAACTCCGCCGCCATCTAGAAGTTGCTCACGGGAATGTCAGTCTCGAAGATCGAAGAATATTTCCCTGCACAGTACCGGGCTGCGGCCGCAGCTTCACGAAGAAAGGCAACCTCACTGTGCACATCCGAACTGTGCACGAGGGAGAAAAGCGATTCGTCTGTGGAGAGACAGACCTCTCCGCTTCAAAAAAGGTACCAGGATGGTCTGGCGACGGTTGCGGGAAGCGATACGGCAGCAAACTCGCACTCGAAGAGCATATCCGCACCGCCCATCTGGGGTTCCAGAACTGCAAAGCTGAACGACGACAGCGCCTCGGTCTGACAAGGAAACGCCGGGAAACCAGTAGTGCTTCCGCGCTGGCGTCCCTCACAGGCGAAGGATACGCCGACGAAACCGGCCGGGAGATCCCATGCTTCATCGCGACTTGCCCGCACCGCTTCCACCGCAACTATGATCTCTGGGTCCATATGGGTGGCAAACACAACCACACAGAGGACGATATCCGCGACTTATTCCTCCAGCGAGCTCTACTTGGAGATGACTCCGGGCCTGTTCCAGGTGACGTCTTTGGAATCTACGGCCTCGAGTTTGACAACAAGGATTCCTCGTGTGACCTTTACGCCGGTGCGGCAGCAGACGCGAATGCAGATCCAACGTCGCTGCTTCCCGATGTCAGCACAGACCCCTATGCGCTGGGCGACGGCTCGGGGTTATCGACATTCCCAACCCAGCCGGAATACATTGATCACGACAGTGTCATGCAAGAGCCCGGGACTACCACCTCCGCGCCTGATCCCGAAATGCCAAACCACAACCCTGAAGACATGACGATGATTGACCCGTTTCTAGATTACAGTATGGTTTATAGCTCATAGCGAACATCTCATGGTGCTTTTTTTCTGATACCTTTTCAATACTTCATATAAACATCACAGAACATGATCCTCATGTAGCCTCTTTCTTTTTCTCGCTCCCGGGCCTTGTCTCAGAACAAAAGTCTATGTATATGTATGTACTACGCCTAGATAATCAACGACGTAATGAGTACGAATCTGAGAGGTGGTCATCGCCGAAATCTCACTACGGCGTACCATGCTGTTCGACAAGTCAGAAGAAGCGGTAGAAATGTTCGGCCCTGAGAGTGTCGCGGTCAGCCAGCACATCTTGAGAATGGTCAAGGAGGGTCGATATATTTGCAATCACCGTCAGCTTAAGTTCGCCAGTCTGCCCAACGAGGACCTGAAGTCTCCGTCCGAAACGAAGCAAAAGCATATGACTCCGGTCAGGGCTGCACCCGTAAGGCGAACTGGGAGCGGAGGGACCCTCTAAACAGGTCCGTTCACTGTAGTAGAAGAGGGTTACAAATGTATCAGGCCTGGCGAACCAGGGAGGCAAGGGCCCACAAGAGAGAGCTTAAGCTTCCCATGCAAATTCTCTTTCACCATCCCATTACCTAACAAGCAGGCAGCAATGAAATCTTGGTGAAGATCATTGAGAGGGATATTGGTAACCTGTATGGCGACATCAGCATGTGTTTCACCTCGCGTAACATAAAAAGTGGCCATGAGGGCCCGGACCATGCTGAGAAAATTTTGAACAGAACATCCCCCCCGAAACAAAAGAAGAAAAACAGAAAAGCATTCAGAGAGGCCTGGAGTAGTGAAAGGTTATAAGACAGAGTGGTGACTAGCTATTCTTTTTGTGTTCTTTTGTTTGTTTACAGGAAACGGGACAATGCGAGAGATGCGACGTGGTTCGACTCTTGGTCCGCTGCTCTTTTTGATCATTGCGCTTGCTACCGCCCCCAGACGGTATCCCAGAGAGACGGCCGAGTGGGCGGGGGGACTGGCAATTGAACGATCAACAGAGAGGGAGGTAGAGGGACGTGGACAATGAAAAGGACAAGGAAAAGAAAGAGATCTCGTACCAACCGACCAACGAGGAAGAAAGAATCCTGTCTGAAGGTGATATTGTGGCCTAAGCCTCCCAATGTAGGACTCTTTTCCACTCCCGATTTTTTTTCAAGGCATTTCGCAGATTTCGATCTCCAATTCGAGCTTGATATGGATCGCGGAGGGGAGTGTTAGCAAAATGGCCTCGAGCCTGAATGATAAACTTCGAGTGGCAAGAAGATTACCAAGCCGTATCAAGAAGTAAATGCTGATATTCCGGCTGTCAGAAGGTGTTGTTGCGGGAGGGTGCGGGCTCCTTTTCAGGCGAGAGTGAAAAGAAGTCACAGTCGTCGGTTGGTCTATAAGAGTGCAAGGTGCAAAGGTTAGCTCAATTCTCGAGTTATCACTGAGGATACAAGCAAATTATGGAGACTCTCACCCATTCTCCGAATGAGTCTCATCTGGGGTAGATGAAATGGGACTCAAAACTGGACGAGCCGGAACCTGGACAGCCATCTGCATGGCTCCGTGGCCAGGACGGCGACGGGGAGGGACCTTCGCGAGCTGAAAGTTGGGAACGTTGTGCTTGACAAAGAAGGAGGTATTCTCGTAAAGCCCTGCAGAAAGCCCATAGCTTGTTCTCCAAACGTCCTCGAAGTAATCGATATTGCGAACGGGAAAGGTATCGTTATCTTCAGGGATGAGAGGAGTAGGTTCGAACTGGATGCCGCCGGTGCAGGATCTGTGCCGGGTAAGATATTCCAAAAAGTGAAGGTAACAGTCATCAATATCCTTAGAGGGACTGTGCGGGACGAAAAACTGGATCACATCACAGAAGAGATGAACGGCTGCCAGGCCCCTTGCCACGCTAAGCCACAATGCGGTCTTGAGCAGAAGGTCGGCGACTTCGTTCTCAACTCCGTACGAGATCCAACTTGCCAAATCTCCTTCACCTGCTTCCGGAGCCGACTGACGGGGGGTCTGGGGAGACTTGGGAGGCAGCCAGCCAGCCGCACGTGCCCTATCCGGTTCATGCTTGGAGACATGGGCTCTGTAAAAGTTGAAGAACGAGGTGAGCTCTAGCTCAGAACCGTTAAAGTTGTCCCAATACAGAGTTGCCTTGCATGCATCCATGCGAAGTTGTCTCATGCTGAGCATGGCAGTGCGTTCGACGGAGACTGGGAGGGCGCTGTGGATGGTTTCTAGAACAGTGGAATTAGCGATCGTGTCTTCACTTCTGGCTCAAAGTGACTTACTACTAGTATCACAGCTTGAGTTCAGTGCCTCGCAGATACGGTTCTTGAAGCCTTCGATCACCGCAATGGACGCTTCGAGCTGCCCGCAGGTGTGGGAGGGATCCACTCGTCTAGTATTCATCCAAAAGACCGATTTCTTGCATCCGTCGCGGATAGGCTCCACCAACTTTCTCAACATCTCGAGTTCGGCAGCAAAGAAAGTTTCATCCGTAAGGTTCGTTTCGGTAGGAGTCTTGAATCCAGTACGGTTGTAAAAAGCACGCAGCCATATTTCCATATCCGACTGGACAGGTTGAAGCTCCTCAAATGCCATAAACATAAGCAGTAGCAGATGATCGTAGGTTCCTGGGAAAGGGTTTCTAGCTAGCTTTGGGAGAGCAGCCTGGATGACATCGCGAAAAGAGCCAGGGTCGAAGCCTCGAGTGAACTTGCTCATCAAGCAATCCAGCTCCTGGTTCTCCGCTTCGACAATCTGAGGGGCTTTCTCGTCAACCAAAGCGTATGAAGCGCCCTGGGTATCAAATGGAATATCGATGGGCTTGCCAGCTTCCTGCTCAACAGTGCCCTCCTTGGGAAGGTCAACTGGAGGCGCAAGGGAGAGATCAAACACATCCATGGTGAGAAGTGGCTGCGAAAGGCAACCTGATGATGCTCGAGGATAGCTCTGATTCCACGCGAAAGTTGGTACAACACCAAAATTATTGAAGAAGGATAGAAAAAGGACCACAACAAAGAAGGGAAGATGAAGGTATTATGTAGGAGAGTTTCGTGGACCTTGCATCGAAGCCTCAGCTTCAAGACTCAGTCATTGCTGCAGAGTCTGAGAGGGTTTCAGTGAAAGAATGATGCAAGGCACTTGTAACAGGATGAATAGAATCTGTTGCCTAAGGGAAACAATAGTCATTCTCAGAGAGGATTGGGTGGGCCAAAGAATTGAGCACATTTGAAGTGGGTGGTGAATAAAGAGCCTGAGAGTGAATGGTGATTCGAAACCTGGAAGCACCATGTCAGCCATCCAAAACGCCCTCACTAACTTCAGTGCAAGACTGAAGCTTGGACGATGCACTTCCCTGAGGATTGCGAGTACCGAGATCTTGAATCGCAAATGGTCATCTGTTCTTCCAGGCCTAGTTGCTATCGGGCAAGTATGTATCTCAGGTGGTCGATCCCACTCACACAGACAGAAATTATCTCAATGTACAGTGTTTTGCAGCCTATTCAGCAGCGGTGGCTATTCGAATTCCCTTTAACAAAGGTAATAATGCTCAAGTAATCCATGGTGGGGTGCATGTTAGCCGAAGACCTACTTTTGGTACATAGAGAAGAGCCGAAAACAAGGGGATTGATGGCCTCAAGGTAGGTGAATTCATAGACGACTACTCGTCCGAAGCCTTGATGTCAGGACGTAGAATGGGTATCTCTCAGTGAAGCCTTGCGTGTAGCTTGCTCGAGTTTGTTAGGAACCCGATCGAGGGGCCCAACATTTACAAAACCTCGATTGCATCGAGGCAGATACAGAAGACGTCTCATTGGGAGATCGCGGGCTTCGCGGTTTCCAATTGGAGACAGAGACGAGAGGATCACACAATGAAGCCATGATGGTTCTCGAAATCTCAGGGGCTGCCATTTTCAGCCTGGAAAACTTGATGCAATTGACAGAGTGGAGAAAAATCTTAATCCAACTTCATGAAATCAGAAAACGTCTCTGTGAAGAAGATTTTCCCTGGTGGCATTGTTTACACCCTTTTGGGGACTAGTGTTGCCTGCAGGCTGAGCAGGGCTGTGTGCTCTTGATCATCTGCCACCTTTCAAGCATTCACCACCAGCCACGATGCGCTGGAAATTCTTTCTGGAGACCTTCCTTAGCAGTCGATCTTTCCTGGCTGGTCAACTTCGGCCCGCCACCCGTTGAGGTCTCATCCGCCATTGGTCCTCTCCTGGTAGGGATCGCCGCTGGGCGACGCGTCACAGCTGGTGGGTGTTCTTGGGCTGACAGCTTTCAAGAATCTCAGTCGTGGCATCATCGACCTGAAAGAGGAGCCTGGCAGGGCTTCGTTGTTGATACAAGTTGAAGATTGGGGGGTTTTTTTTGGGGGCCTCCAGCATGGAATTAGGGTGCGTCCATGTGAACCAACAACCACTGCTGGTGGAGCTTGGCGGTGGACTGTCTGTCTTGGTTTGCCAGTTCTCGCCCCCATGGAGAGACACAGAGGATGAGCAAGAAAAGTGGATGAGGTTCGACTGGGACGGAAGCGAGACATCTAAGACATGCAGGACATTGTGTTACTATAATTGGAGAGCGCGTGGCATTCTGCCACCATTCATCCTAACCCTGGTGACTCTTTCTTCCGGTTGAGAGAGAAGGGCAGATGATTCAGAGGTATTCACATGACTTCTCCAACTCACCTTGTGTGAATGCCCAGGATTGGAATTTCGAAGATGCTGAGTGCATCAAAAGAATAATCAGCAGGAGGACGCCGGTTAACTTGGGTGTCTTGGCATTAATCACCAACGGCCTGTTGAATGGAGGAAATAATAAGAGTTCGACAAGAAGCACATCAGACCTGGATGGGGAAAAGGCCACGACACAGTTTCCCAGGGAAAAAAAGCAATCGGCCGGAAGGCAAGGCGGCCTTTCTGAAATCGGAGTCGAGCTGCAAGCTTGAAAGCCTCGCCTCTCTGATCCGGGTCGATCCTGGAATCGTCCTGAAAAGTCCATCAGTGGGCCTGGTTGAGCCACAGTCGATGACGCCAGTCACCAAACAAGGTGCCACTTCAGTGTCCTGCGTTCTCGCTTTCTCTCTTCCCTGAGTTGCAAGTTCTGGGTCCAGAAACCCAAGTTCCGCCCTTTCAGGCTCCTCATCTCTTGAGCTTCATCGAAGAGTTCCTCCCAAGTGTGGCTGAGACTACGGTCTGGGTGGTTGTCAAAACGGTTTCACTCCCCACACCTCCAGGCTTCAGGACCCACAGCGCAGCATCTCAACCTCCGCCGGATCCCTCGCCTCGTCTCACCTCTTGCTGGTTGTGCCTTTCGATTAGCTGATCTCTTTTCTTTCCCTTTTCCTGCTTGCTTGCTTCCTGTGTCACTCTCTTCTTTTCATCCATTCTCTGTGCTTTCGTCTTTTCCTTCCTCCTTCAACATCGCCTTTGGATATCGTGTTCTTCTGTTTCCAATCTGCCTTTGTTAGCGTCCAACCGATTTCAACCTTGAGGTCAGGTGCTGACGACAACTGCGATTTTGCGCCATCCGTTCCACGAACCAATTCAACTTGGCCACCCGTCCACTGTTGCTTTCTCCCCGTGTCATTCGTTATTCTTCCCACACGCCTTTCCGTTGCCAATACTTCATGGAGTCATCCGTCCAGCCCTGATCTTGGCGGGTCTTGACACTCTGCCGCTATCTCCGTGTGGAGGAGCCGGAAGTTCCAAAGACAAACCGCGATCAATTGTTCCCCTCTCCTCCGAAGTTTCTTGCATTCGTCCTTTCGTTTCTCTTCCTTCAACCCACCAGAAGCTGGCCTTCTTCCTGTCATTTGAACCAGAGCAACTCTTGCAATTATGGTTCGATCTCGCGGTGAGTCGAAGAGCCTCTGATTGGGTGAACATTGCTTTTGCGGCGTGAGGACAATGCCGGGCGGCTAATATCCCTTGCGTTTCTAGTTCTCTCATTCATCTCCTCGTTTGGCGGTTCTTCCCGTCGAGGAAGCCCCGATAGAAATGATCGAATAACGTCAGTACCCAACACCACACCGAGGTTCGGCACACCGTCTCCAGACACGCCGTCTCCGCACGATAGCCCTCCGTCAAAAGCTGAACAAAGCGTTTCGCGGCCTCGCTCGACAGTCTTTTCACAGAGTCCCCCGTTTATGCAGCTCGCGGACGACACTCCCGCCGAACTTCAGCGCATCTTCGCGTATCTTAATAGTCACGCGAACAAACTGTTTTACGAAGGATATTTCCTGAAACTGAATGACCTAGATACCAGTACGCGCTACCACCTTTTATGCTATCTTGAGGCCTTGAATTGACTGTCGAATCTCGCTCTAGATGGTCGACCGTGTGCGGATCGACAATGGGTGGAATGTTATGCTCAACTAGTCGGAACGGTCCTGTCTCTATGGGATGTTTCTGTGCTGGACGCAGCAGGCAACCCAGGTGATGTTCCCCCGACTTTTATCAACCTTGCAGATGCGTCAGTCAAAACGGTGAGCTTTAAATGTAAACTTCAAAACTGTATATTTACTGACCCAACTCAGATCGAAACCCTACCCACACAGAGCCAGACGGGAGCACAATCTCTCCGAGACGTCTTAAGCGTCTCATCCGCGGGCCAGAATCGGTACCTGCTACATTTTGATTCTCACGAATCTCTGATACAGTGGGCAGCAGCGATCCGCCTGGCTATGTACGAAAATACCTGCCTGCACGAGGCATATACCGGGTCGATTATCGCTGCGAAAGGGAGAGAGCTCAACGGCATCGGCGCAATCTTGGAGCGGAATCGATTTAAGCATGAAGACTGGGCTCGAGTTAGATTTGGAGCTGGGACCCCCTGGAGACGATGCTGGTTTGTGATAACTCCGCCAGATGAGAAAGAGCTCCAGAAGGCAAAGAAAACGATGAAGAAAAAATCAGCCTATGATCGAGCGCCGAGGCTGGTAATCGGGAATATCAAATTCTATGAAACGAAGAAGACGAAGAAAGTGAAGCCTATCGCGACTGTCACTGATGCCTATTGCGCCTATGCCATCTACCCCCAGTCAAAGGCCTTGATTGACCAGTCAACGTTGGTCAAAATTGAGGGAAATTTCATTCTCCACTCGCAGTCCGAGTCGAAGAATGAGGGCTTTGTTTTCGTTATGCCCGAAGTCCACCCGGCTGTTAGTGGCTTTGAAATTATGCTTCGATTTCTGATTCCGACTTTTGACACCTTCAATCTTTACGGGCGGCCCACCCGTCTTATTGCTGCGGTAAACCACATAAAAAGCATCATGTTCGCTTTTCCAGATCAAGAGTGCTATGACTATGTCAATGTCATGGACATCGCCAATTTGATGCAGACTTCGGGATCCCAGAACTGGAGTGAGGCGGAGTGGAGGAGACAGCTCAAGGACGCCACCGCACGCCGTCTGGCAAATGTGAGCAGCAGAACAAGCAGCAGCTCGGCAAGCAAGCCTCGTTTCCGTAACAGTATCCCGAACCCGCACAGTAACGTCTCTGTGGGGCACCCTGGGCGTAAAGGGCATTTCCCGGGATTTACGCCGGCCTTCAACCAGTCAGTGGATGCTATCGTTCAGCATGTGCCCAAAGAGGAATCTTTTGCACAAGCTCAACACTCCCGAAGCATATCTGATACTGCGGGATTCGCTCCTAGCGCCCTCCCGAGATCCGCAATGGAGAGTTCTGCGGCCTCCTCTGCACAGGATCTGACAGAGAGTCCCGTCGTTGGCGCCTCCCCCGACCGGAGTAGCTCGGAAGAGGATTGGAAACGGTACCCTGAACAAGGGTCCGATCCGCCGTTCGCTCCCTTGCCGACCGGGCAGCAATCCGCAACTCGCTCGCCACCCTCTGATGTCGCTCCACCGCCTGCTTTCACGCGTGACCCTCGAGAGAGACCTTCTACGAGACCAGAGCCGTCTCCAGAAGCGCGGAGAGCGACTGTGCGCATGTCTGATGCCACTCTTGCGCAGCTTGTCGCCGCGTCTGGCAACATGAATTTCACGGAACGACCCACCACGTCCGCAAGCTATCGCAGCAGCGACCTCACCCAAAACAACCATACACAGCCGATTACATCGCATGGCGTGTCTCGACCCCAAAGCCTTACCCATGCCCCCAGCGGTTACACCGACCAACAAGCCAACCCCCAGGAGGAGGGTCCGCCAGTACCCAAACATAACTTTGGAACGATCGAACCGCTGTCAGCCAAAGCAAACAGGCAGAGCACTCAGAGCATTCGCATCGATACCGAAAGAGCCGTCAAGCGGAAGCCCCTCACCCACCCTTCACCGCAAGCAGCAAGCCCGCAAACTTCCGCAGGCGAACCAAGCCTTGACGATCTTCGTCATACTGTTGATGAAGATGCCATGAACCTAATTGGTATTGTTAATCGTCCTACCTTCCATTCACCCAAGAAGGCGACGCTCCAGGAAGAAGAGAGTGTCTACGATGACGAGTCCGCTGCTTCTCCTGACTATGCTAGCACTGGTGGATCTCTGTATAGCAAGAGCTCCGCGAAATCGATTCATAAACCCCGCATGGGTGTCATGAAAACTGTGGGTACGGAGCAGCCCAAGGACGTGGTTATCGGTGATGCACATTACTCGCTCGACACCAAGCCAGAGCAGAATCCCAATATTCCCGCTATCGACTTTGGACCAACCTTGACTTACCTACCAACCACCCGGCGACCTAGTACATCGGACACCCTGAAGAAGTTTGAACACCACAGAACAGGCTCAGACGCCACGGAGCGCCAGCGGTTTTCCGTACCTGCGCGCCCAAAGGATCGTCACCATTCCAGGTCTCCGAGCCGGGACGAATACCGGCGGAGCGTATTGTGGCAGCCCGCAATGGCTGCCCCCCGTCCGATAACTCCGGGCGGTGGCCTGACGCCAGAGCAATTTGTGCAACAACGAGCGGCCCCTAGCCCGCCGCTCCATGTCCATCGTCGATCCCCCTCTACCTCAACATCAACACTGCCTCCACGGCCGGTCTCAGGTGATTGGATGGCCCATACAAGGTCGCCGTCTCAAATGAGCCTGAACCGCGACAGCCAGCCTCGACCGAAGTCCCGTGGCGCTAGCAGCATGATCAATTACAATGATATCTCGTCTCACCTTACAGCACGCGAGCAAGAGCATGTTGCTCGTGTGACCGGTTCTTCGTTCTTTAATCTATCGAGTGATACAAAGAAGCCACCTCCCGTCAACCCCATGGGCTTAGTTGGGGCTATCGATGCGCGTGAGCAGGAGAAGAGGCTGATGAAAGAGGGGATGTCAGGTCAGATGGTACAACATGCGATCGCCCAGCGCCAGCATCACTGGCAGCACCAACAGCCGCAACCCCAATCGCTGCAACAGATCGCGCCAGTAGGACCCCCTCATCCTTCCTATGGAGTCCAAGCTGGATCCAACAGTCTTTACAATATCCCTACCGCGAACCGTACATGGGACGCTCTGAATCAACCATACCGACCGGAAGAACCTCGACGTCAGTCTTGGTACAGTCAGTTCCCAACACAGCCGGCGCAGACGAGTCCTCCAATGCACCAGACCCAACAGCCCAATTCTCAGCACGGCCACTTCGGCAACACGAATACGCCGTACTACTAACCTGTTCCTCTACCACCGTTCTCATTTCCATCAAGCGTTTTCACCAGTCTATATCGACACCGCACCAATCTCTTCTCGTCAAGCCTAATGATCTGGCGACATGTCATTTCCTTATCTCTACTTCTAGCTCCCTTACACACATGAATTTCGCATCTTAGACCTAGATTTCTCATTTGTCCTCCAGGCTTTCATTGTCTTTGCTCTGTTTTTTTCCAACATTTCATTTTCAATGCGAGCCCTTACAGCAGATGCATCGCGCATTAGTGGAGTTGTAAGAGTTGGACTGGCGCTGAGGTATTTCATTTCCAGATTGATATGGTCATATGGATTACTCTCACAATAGTTTGTGAGACTTGTGCTTCAAAATTGTTTCTCGCTTAACCCAAATATATATTTTTATTGCGCCCTCGTTTGAGCTCCAGCATCGTATAAGCCTGGATGACGTCTCCGTCTGTGACGAAAGGCATCGAGGAAGGTCTCTAAGGAATTCTTCGCTATAACCATTTCAACTTTTTGGTTTCGGATTGTATATCAAAAAGTACGGAACTAGAAATGCGACGAATGCTTGGCAAAGCGAATATACATGAAACCATAGATAATTAAAAAACCTGGGACGCCTCCGTTGCCAATTCCTTTATCACTCACCAATCGTCGTCCCCGTCTACTGTGTGCTCTCGTCGCTTGGATACTCGAATATGCTGCAACAACGTGCGAGCTAGCCTCTGTACAGGTGTGTGTATACTCCACTGATTTGAGCTAACTAGATCGCAGCAGCGGTGCGTTGATTTGGCCAGGGATTCAGTTGGAGTGTAGCTTCCTGACCCTACTAACACCCTCATAAAGAGTTCGGTCAATCGCAGCCGCGACGGTAAGCGTTCCACCAACGATGGCACAAACGCCAGTCAGGAACCCTGTGAATGTCTTCGGCCTCGCCTCGCGATTGATGACCTTCATGGGGGAAATGTCGTAGTTGAAGAATACTCCGGGAATACCGTTTGAAGCGTGGATGCGTTCCTTATGGCCCTCGTCCGAGGCGTCTCCGCCGCGGAGTGACCGCCTATGAGATGTCACGGAGTACTGGTGCGTTTCGATGCTCGCTTGTGCTCCGAGGGCGGCGCCGTGCGCGCCGAGTGGTGAGTTCTGCGCGGCCGAGTGGATCATGGTTGATTCAAGAGGGTCCCAACCTAGCGGGAGGTAGGAGGTTGAGACGACTTTGATGAAGTACATGAAGCTATAGCCTGGTTCGGAGGTCTCTTGGTTCGTGCTGTCGAGGGGGTTGGTGTGGTGGTGGTCCGTCCATTGCCAGCGGTCGGAGAGTTCGTCGGGAAGCTGTGGGCCGAAGCGCAGTTGGTGGATGATATGGGTCATTGTGTGTTGTTCCTTTGCGGGGAGGTCAATCTCGAGGTAGTTCTGGACGTCATGGACGTGGACGTTCCCGCTGGAGAAGCTGCGACCGGGGGCGACGTGGAAGTTTCCGACGACTTTGTTGACGCGGATGACGCCCTCGAGACGGCATCCCTCGCGCCGTTGGGCGTCAATTCGTTCCGCGTAGCCCTCACGTTCGCACTGTTCGATGTTTCCGCCCTTGCCAAATGCCCATTGCTTTTGGGCGTAGGCCTCTCGGACTTCGTCGCATGTGTTGCAGCAGCCTTGTTTAACGGCGTTAGGGGGGGCTGGTGCGCCGCCGCATTCACCACAGTAATCGGGATCCATGTGTTTGGCTACCTCTTGCGCAGAGTGGCTGGGCAGAAATCGAGTCAGCTATGACTTGTATATGTATGAGAAGGTGGTCATTGCTCACAGTTCCAAAGCTTGGATATCAAGCACACGGCCCCCCTCGGAAACGGGAGCTAGGCGGACCTTGTTCACGCCGTGCGCTACGCCAACCTGTTGTTCGCCCGAGACGTCCATTACATCAAGCGTCGTAAGTTCGCAGGGAAGACGGGGAAACGTAATGTTTAAGTGAATTTCCATCTTCTCCCCTACAAAAGTAGAG
Organism: Aspergillus lucknowensis; assembly: GCF_044049455.1. Taxonomy (NCBI): domain Eukaryota; kingdom Fungi; phylum Ascomycota; class Eurotiomycetes; order Eurotiales; family Aspergillaceae; genus Aspergillus; species Aspergillus lucknowensis. The sequence goes on along the minus strand of NW_027263590.1, from coordinate 26,705 downwards.
CCAGCACAGTCAGTGGATAGTCCATTCATATCAATCCCCCATCCCTTGAGACAAGATTCCTATTATTTGGACCATACCTCTTGACTTATCGACAACCAATTCTGGCAGAACCACCACGCGCCTGTAGTCTACCCATTCTCCCCAAACCAGCCATAGGATAACAAGCAGCGAGGCGATTGTGATAATACCACCGGAGGTTGTGCGGATCCGGGCCTCGTCAACTGTTTTGGCAAAGGCGTCTAGCCTTGTGAACCGTGATTTGGCCGGCATGGCTTCAATCGATGAACGATCATACGAGTATGGCTTTCGGAGGGTTTCTAGAACCAGCTAGACCCAGAGGGCAATACCTGGGGCATAAAAACGAGTGTCATCCGAGATTCGACCACATTGCAACAAGCAAAACAGGTGCAATTGAATGGGTCGGGTATAGAAGGCCAGATCAGCGGCAGAACTCACCTGAGCTGGATATACCGTAAAGGGAGCAGACACCGACGGACGCCAATTGCGAAGTTCCGGGCTTTTCTCTGCAATCCTGGCCCTGCGAACAATGTGTTCTAGAGAACCGCAAGCTGGGATCAACTGTAGGAATTGTGGCTGATTCGTTTCCTTTCCCTGAAGGTGAGGTGCGGAGAGCAGCAAGACGTCACGCGTAATCTATCCCACCGGAGAAATGTGTGGTATGTAATGGTATTTACCAAGCGCTGCCAAAGGACAAACCGCAGACTGTGATTGGCTAAGGATAAGACCCGCTTTCAGTGCCTGGATCTAGTCACGTGCTTTCAGCCCCATCACTGCCGCCTAGCCACGTGACGCAGCTGCCTGCAGAAACGCCAAACGTCACTTTTTCTGCACCGTTTTCTGTGTTGGACTTCCTTCGCTGCACAAGCCTCAAACTCGAGGGCCATCACCGCTTTATTCTCTTTCTTGATCACGAAACTGTCCGAAAAACGTTCTTTGTCTACTCATTGTGACAACCATACTTCTTTGATACATGCCGGTTTCGTTTACACCGAGTTACTGAAGCGCTCAGCGCTTTGTTTGCCTTCGAGGATCCTTACCTCAACGCGACGCCCTTCCACATACCTCCTCCTACGACATCCTACGACATCCTACTATATTTTACGTCGCCTTACCTATAATCATGAAGAGAAGCAGGGCTTCTCGAGGGGCTTCTCGAGCTCGCAGTGGAACTTCGGACCGTGGAGGTATCCGCAAGCGTGGTGCTCCCACGAAAGTCGACCGAGATGGTGACCTGGCGATGGGAGCAGGCGCAGACGCCATCCGTGGACAAAAACCCAGGGGTGGCCAGGGTCGTTCGGCGCTCTCTGGATCCCGAACGCAAACGCTCGACAGGACTATGGATGTGATCCAAAAGGCTCTATCTGGCAGCTCCGGCGCACAAGCGAATATTCGACAGGGGGGTCGCGGACCTGGATTAGAACAAGTCATTGTCAGTGGCTGGAAGCAGAGCAAAGCAGCCTCCAACCGCGACGGTGGTGTCGAAAGCCTGGTCACCTTTCTCGAGAAAAAGCTTACAGCACCCGACTCGAAAGCTGGCACACGCGCAAGAATCTCTAAGGTATGTGCAACACTACAACTGGCGGTCATCGACATGAGTTACCAGCGTCGTCGTCTCCGATATCCCATCGTTTTTAGGGATGGTACCTCCATAACGACGATCGGCGGATGCATAGGCAATATTGGCGTTCGCTCCTTTGGATGACTGCGGTTTTCAAAGTCTCTTACGCCTTACTAACGTTAATTAGTCGCGGGTTGAAGGGGACGCTCTGATCGCGTCCATCCGTCCGGAATTACTAGAAAGAATGCTTCAACTCAATGGCTTTAGCTTTGCGGGAGCCCCTCTCATCATCGAAAAATACGATCAATCCTCCGCCGCTTTATTGGATCAACCAATGTCAACACAAAACGGTGTAGCTCCATCTCCTGCGGACACAAAGGCAAAAATGACCGCGATACTGGGAAGGCGCTATTATCAACAAGCCAAACTGCTCGACCTATCTAAGCTGGCGACTGACCCGGATCTGGTGTCCATGGGGATATTCGGCACAACTTCTACCGAGTCTAAATTCTTTCCCGCGCTGATGAAGGTGTGGGAGATGAACTTTAGCAATAATGCGGCGCGACGCGAGGCTGTCGAAAGTGTCAGTCTCGCAGACAACCAGCTTCCTAATATCGCACTTGTTACGACACTCTCTCAATCATTTCCCGACTTGAAAAATCTCGATCTCTCGAATAACAACTTTAAGGACGCTCAGGCGATCATTGCATGGCGGTGGAAGTTTCGAAAATTACAATTTCTCGACCTCACGGGCAACCCTTTCTGTGCCGATCCTACTTTTAAGGATACAATGCTCAAGTGGTATCCTGAACTCAGGACTTTAAACAACACGCAGGTCCGCACTGAAGAAGAAATTGCGGCGCAAAAGAAAACGCCGATTCCAGTTCAGGCCGCTCAGTTTCGGGATGAATCTCAAATTGCGGAGAATTTCATTCGAGCTTTCTTTACTGGCTACGACAATAATCGTGCTGAACTTGTCAATGGTTTCTATGATAACAACTCCACCTTTTCCCTCAATGTCAACACATCCGCCCCAAGGGCACTTCAAACCGAACCTGCTCCCTGGGATCCGTATATCAAGAAAAGCAGAAACCTGCTCAAAATTAGCCACCTGCCGGCAAGGATGTCTCGTACGTATACTGGTGCGGAGAAGATTCGTGAACTCTGGACGACACTTCCACAGACCAGGCATCCAGACGTTGCTGCTCAGCCTGAGCAATGGTTAATCGAATGTTACCCAATTCCTGGACTCCCTGATATCTCCGGGCAGAGCTCAACCGGCGTTGGGGGTTTCCTTATTATGGTGCACGGGAAATTTCAGGAGAGCAATGCAGGACGGGTTGAAACGCGAAGCTTTGACCGAACGTTCGTGCTCGGCCCCGGTGGTGGTATTGGGGGAATCAGGGTTATCAACGACGTTCTCTGTTTGCGAGCATTCGGCGGCAATGAAGCGTGGCAATTAGAGCCCCAGGCCGCCGCGGCCCAACCCGCTGGAGCTCCTGTTACAATTCCAGCAGCGACCGCAGGTGGGCCCCCTGGGTACGGCCTCCCGGCTCCCGGAAAGACCGACACGCAGGTCCAACAAGAGCAGCTCGTGATGCAGCTGAGCGCCAAAACAATGATGACTTTCCATTACTCCGAATTGGCGCTTTCAGGAAACAGCTGGAATATGGACGCTGCTCTGAAGAACTTCGCGGAATTGAAGGTATGCTTTCCTCTACTTTTCTCCTCCTTCCGTGGCTAACTTCGACAGTCTCAGGGGACGTTACCGGCGGATGCCTTCCTTCCAGGAGCTACCGCTTAGCTCGGAACTTCGATATACGTTACCACCTATTTTAAATTTGCGATGGAGGACGGTTTGGTTGCTCCCGTCCGGCTTCTTGCTAAAGTGTTTGGGATTTGATGAATGCATGGCTTAGGCGAAACGGCTGCTGCAGGTTTATTCTATATTGCTCCGAATATCCCACTTTATTTGTACTATAAAGACTACGAAGACCACGTGCTATAGACAAGAGATGAAACTGAGCTTTCTTGCGTCATGGTCTGTCTTGTAATCTGTGTCGCCCATCGTAGACTTGAGGAACGACTTGGCAGGCACCAAGCCAAGCAAGCCTGGGGCCACCAACTTCGTCACTCCAGCTGGTGGCCGTTCCCGACAACTTTCCCACCAGCCGGAACATTCCTCTCACAAGCTGCTCCAGTGTGGGCTGCCGCTCCCTATTATTATCTGCTCTTACGGTGCATGCTTCTCGACCGGTCCTGCAGCATGCACCTTGCGTTCACGCCCGAGCGCTAATGGAATGCCCGCTTCGACCTCCACACACAACACCGGCCAGATGGCTTCGAACGGGACCGCGCCGCTTGACCCTTTGGACGCAGGTGAGTCGGTGGCTTTGCGCCTTTGACTGTGATCTGATTTGCTGATAATACTATACAATTGCCAGCGGACTACGATCCCATCGATCACCTGAACGCCATCTTCGCGCACCCGTCCACCCTCTCCTCCGTTACCGATGTATCCCATCAATTGCAAGAATACGAAGCCGAGCTCGACACCGAGATTGATGCGCTGATAGAAGATCAGGTTACCTCAAATGCGGAGAGCGTCGAGCGCATACAGACCGCGAAAGCTGATCTAACGGAGCTGTTCAGGAAGATCGACGATGTGCGCGACCGTGCCTCCAAGACGGAGCAGTCTATCACGGAGATGACTGCGGATATCAAGCAGCTCGACAACGCGAAGAAAAACTTGACACAGTCTATGACGGCGCTGAAGAGGCTTCAAATGTTGACGACAGCGTACGACCAACTTCGTGTCCTCAGCCGCACGCGGCAGTACCGGGACTGTGCCCAGCTCTTGCAGGCAGTGATCCAGTTAGTGGCGCACTTCAAGTCGTATCGGTCAATTGATCAGATAGCTCTCTTGAGCCGGAACGTGGCGGATATACAAAGAGATCTTCTGGAACAGATATGTGAGGACTTCGAGCTGGCGTTTGCGAAGGGCGAGGTCGGTCAGAGGAGAACCGCTCTGTCGGAAGGCTGCTCAGTCATGGATGCGCTCGGGGAGCATGCGAAATCTAGGATTATGACTTGGTATTGCAACTTCCAATTGCGTGAGTACCGACAGGTCTTCCGGAATAATGAAGAGGCGGGCTCCTTGGACAACATCTCACGGAGATACTCATGGTTTCGGCGGATACTGCGAATCTACGATGAGGAGTATGCAGCCATTTTCCCGGCATCGTGGAGGGTGGACGAAGTGCTCGCGAATGTATTTTGTGAGGGGACTAGGGATGACTTCAAGGGGATTCTCTCACGTTCTGTGCGGAATGGCCAGACGATCGATGTCAATTTGTTACTTTCTTGCCTACAGGAGACGCTTGACTTTGAACATTCCCTCGAGCGACGTTTCTCGATCCCGTCTCGGCCGTCTACTGATACATTTGCCTCAGCAGAAACCCCTGTGTTTGGACAAGCTATCTCCGAGGCGTTCGAGCCTTATCTCAGCGTATGGGTGAATGCCCAGGACAAGCAACTGGGTTCATTAATACCAAAATACCGTCAACAGCCCCTGAAACCTCCTGGCGAGGAGTTCGACTCTAATTCAGTCGTCTCCTCCTCCATGGAACTTTTTACCTTCTACAGACATTCCCTACAGCAGTGTGCAAAACTCTCTACAGGTGCAAGTCTTGCAGATTTATCAAAGGTTTTTGCGAAGTATCTCGACCAATATGCCCAGCAGGTCCTACTCTATTACATCAGTGACCAGCCCACTGTGCATAGTCCTCTAGGGGTACCGTCTCTTGAAGATTTCATCGCAGTCCTCAACACCGCAGATTACTGCTACACGACGTGCAACCAGCTGGAAGAGAAGATAAAAGGCCGGCTGGATAAGAATTTAAAGCAGTCAGTCGACTTGCAAAGCCAAGCAGACTCGTTCATGGGCATTGCATCCGCTGCCGTTCGTGGGCTTGTTCGCAAGGTTGAGACAGAGTTGGAGCCATGCTGGCGAGAAATGCGCAACACACCGTGGAACAGGCTTGACGGAGTGAGCGACCAAAGTTCCTACGTTGGCGAGCTCTTGTCGAAGACGAGCACGAAATCTGCCGAAATCCTGCAATTGATCCACAAACAACAATATGCCAGGGCGTTCGCAGATCACGTAGTGGAGCTTGTGTCGAATATTTTCCTCCAGAACATTTTCCAATGCAAGCCTGTCTCGGAAACTGGTGCTGAGCAGGTAGGAAATATCTGGGCGCAGTGCAGCATGAAATCTTAACGCTAACAAATCAATTCACAGATGCTCTTGGACACATACACTCTCAAAACTGGCCTATCATCTCTCCTCCCCGTCCCTGCCCCAGCCGGCTTCGTCAAGCGCGTCAACAACAGCTTCGCAAAGATTGAAACGCTACTTAAAACCCTCCAAGTACAACCGTCACCCCCGGAGGCCCTCGTCCAGGCCTACCTAATCCACATTGCTGACCGAAGCAACGCGAACTTCCGCAAGATACTCGACCTCAAGGGCATCCGCAGCCGGCAAGAGCAAAACCATCTCGTCGAGCTCTTCCAAATGCATCGCACCTCCGACCGCTACGCCTCCAACATGCAAGAAAGTAATCCCATCCTAGCTGCGCTCCAAACTACTTCTGCATCCTCCTCAGCATCTGTTTCTCAGGGCCTTGGCCTCACGAACATAGGAACTTCCTCCGCTGCATCTAACCTGCCCAGCCGGTTTGACGCCTCCCTACTCGGATCGGCAATCATCTCTGCTGCAAAGGACGGCGTCGATAGGCTCGGTACGCCCATGAGCTCATCCACAACACCGGTGAACACCAGCGCCACCGGCGGAGGCACCTCACTCTCTCCGGTAACCACGCCGGGACCTTCCGTACAGGCTCCAAGCCAACCCGGGGACGTCGGGTCGAATTTGAATGAGAATTTGAAGAATATCGGGAAATTCTTCCGCCGAGACCTGGGCTTTGGTGGGAGATTCGGAAGGGGTGGCGATGATGGTTGATCTGGTTTGGTCGAAACCACACACTCCTCCTGTATATGTTCCAGGGCAGCGAGCACGGGATATAATATTGCTAAATATCTCTTTTATCATTATACCATGTCCTTATTATTACAGTTTATTAGGATAGCAAGGCCATTGTGGGATCATCTACGAAGCTAAGTGGGTCGCATTTAATATAGAAGACAATTGTAAGGAGCTGAATTATGGTACTTTTATTTATCCAATATCTATAGTTATTCTATATACACGTTCAACAACCAAAAAAGATACCTATAGGACACTCCCCGCATCCTCCTCCCTAAAAGCCTTGCGAAGATTCTCCAGCCCATAAAGAGAGTTGTTCAGCGCTGTCTTGGCCTTCTGCTCCGCATCACTGGCTACATTCGAAGTCCCGGCAGCATTGACACTGTTGATCAGTGCATCTGTGACGGGTTCCCATTCAAGGGTTCCATTCCCTTGTTTCAGGCAATATGCTTCGAGAAGAGTCGATGATGAGGCCGGTGCAGATTGCCAGTCCTCTGTTGACCCGGGCTCACGGATGCAGTCCACAGAGATGAGAACGGTGTTTATCTCTGGGCGGATTTGGACGTCTAGGATGTTGCTGGTTGTTTTGATGGTGTTGTGCGGGGTTAGTGCGCCGTCAGGGCCGAGGGTGAAGGATTGTAGAGTTGGGTTTCTGGAGTATGTTAGATGGCAAGGCTGCTTAGGTTGTGAACTCTAGTGACGAGATACGTACCCTTCTAGCGCAACGAGGACGAGGTGTATAGGATGTGAGTTATCCAAACTGAGCGAGGACGCCCAGATTCCGCGGACTGCGACGTCTTTCGGCTCGGGTGTTGGTGCGACAAGAGGTACTTTCTGCAGGATCTGACTGGCTACCCAGTTCCAGACAAGGAGGTGGGGATCGCCACCGCCGGAGATGAGATACTCGGGTGCCCATTGCGGGACACAGAGCTTGCTAATGAAAGACGAGTGCCCGAGACAGTAGTTTTCGATAACGTGGGCCTGCGGGGGCCCGCGGGAGACACGAATATGCTCATCTCTATCAGCGCTGAGGATGTAGCCGCGTTTCCGGGCTGACGATGGATCGGGCGAAGGGAGAGAGACGAACGCTACATCTGTGAGGAGAGAGACATGGCCGAGGAGTAGCTGGTGCTCGAAGGTGGGTTTATCTTCGTCCTTGGCCTTGTTGACTTTGTCGGCTAGCTGTTGCTGCTGCATCTCAAGCGATTTGAGGTTTCGTTGAGTGTGCACGGTGAGGTTTGTTGCTGCTGGTTGCCTGGGCTTTATTTGACCTGGGGCTCTGGGAACAGCGCGTGGTGTAGCACTGGGAATCAGTGGCATGGAGTAGACATCTCCGAACTTATCACCAATCAAGATATCATTTTCGTCCATGAATGTGATAGAGCACGGGCGCTTAGGCATTGGTCTGTATAGTCGCTTAAGCTCCCATTCTGATGATTTCAAGTTCGGGAGTTACTTACCTCGCGCTTAATTGCTGGAATGAACCATCTTCCTCGATCTGAAATACACGGATACATTTGTCTTCGCCGGTAAGAGCAACGACGTACTCCCCGTCTGGTGTGGAGGCCAAGATAGGAATATGCGACCAAATAGCTGCCTTCTTTGCAGGCGCAGTCTTCGTGGCATTCTCTGACGAATCGACCTTTCTTTTCTTTTCGGGAGGCCCTTCGTGCTCGAGTTTCGATCCAGTATCGTTCACAGTAGCAATATCTGCACCGTCTTGCGGCCAGACAGAGAGGCGCTGCCCGGATTCCACGGCATAGGAGTAGAGATTTGCCCCGGCCGATGCTACGAGTACATCTTTAGAAGCCCCGTTCTTCCTCTTGACGAACTGGATGCCCTGGAATGGATGCTGGAAGTTTTCCGCCATTCTGGTAGGGCACGGGGCTGAGGAGACGGTCAGCGCAAGATGGGAAGATTGATTGACTGAGTGACGAATAAACAAAAGCAAAGAGAGCCCAAAACGCCCTCACGGCTCCTTCGTACCGACGAACCGCAGGCTGGCCGTGAAGTGATCGTCGTATCAAGCCCGCGAGCATGGCACAGGCGGAGCGGGGCGCACGTGATCCGTTAGCGAGCGGAAAGCCGCACGACGAAAAAACGCCAAACGCACAAATCCGAAAAGCTTCAACGTCGCGAATCGACAACACCACAACTTCAACGAATTTTCCCTTGCCCTTAAACATCCTATCTTCAGTGAAATAAGGAGACATGGGGGGCAAGTCAGCTACCAAGGCCGCTTACTTCGAGAAGCTCAAGAACCTGCTCGATGAGTACAAGACCGTGTTCATCGTCGGTGTCGACAATGTCAGCTCTCAGCAGATGCACGAGATCCGTATCGCCCTCCGTGGTGAGGGTGTTGTCCTGATGGGCAAGAACACCATGGTATGCTCTTGGTACCTTGATTTTTCTCCGAGCCGCAATTGACCAGAATTTTCTAGGTCCGTCGTGCTCTCAAGGGCTTCATTAACGACAACCCCGAGTACGAGCGTCTTCTTCCTCACGTTAAGGGTGCGTCCACGGCTTCATAAACCCGATTAATAAAACTGGGAAGCGTTGGGCTTAGGATTGACTTTTCTCTCAGGAAATGTTGGCTTCATCTTCACCAATGGCGACCTTAAGTCCACCAAGGAGACCATCCTCGCGAACCGTGTTGCTGCTCCCGCCCGTGCTGGTGCTGTCGCTCCCGGTGACGTCTGGATTCCCGCTGGTAACACCGGTATGGAACCCGGTAAGACTTCTTTCTTCCAGGCTCTCGGTGTCCCCACCAAGATTGCTCGTGGTACCATCGAAATTACCACCGATCTGAAGCTCGTTGAGTCGGGTGCCAAGGTCGGTCCTTCCGAGGCCACCCTGCTCAACATGCTCAACATCTCCCCCTTCACCTACGGTATGACCATCGCTCAGGTCTACGACAACGGCCAGACCTTCCCCGCCAGCGTTCTGGACATCGAGGAGGAGCAGCTCCTCAAGGCCTTTAGCAGTGCGATCAACACCATCACCACCATCTCTCTGGCCGTCAACTACCCCACTCTTCCCTCGGTCATCCACTCCGTTCTCAACAGCTACAAGAACGTCTTGTCCATTGCCGTTGAGACCGAGTACAGCTGGCCCGAGATTGAAGAGCTCAAGGACCGCATCGCCAACCCCGATGCATACGCCGCCGCCGCTCCCGCTGCTGCTGCTGCTGGCGGCGGTGCTGCCCCTGCGGCGGCCGCCGAGGCTGCTCCCGCTGAGGAAGAGGACGAGTCCGACGAGGATATGGGCTTCGGCCTCTTCGACTAAACGTCTCGTGTCGTTGCACGGGACACGATTGCCATGTGTTAAATACAGTTTATGACCAATCATGACGGTTGGGTAAATGAAAATGGATATCATGGTGAAAACCTAACTTTACTCGTAAGATATGAACGTAGTTGCGTCTCATATTCTTACATATTATCAAGGTACGTTGATTTCTTTGTCACATTCCATCCCCTTTTCTTCGTTAATACCCGATCCCTGGCGGAGGATGATACATTTTTAACTCGTAACACCTTGGGTGTGCTGAAGATTAAAAACACGCAACAACAAACACTCTAATTTTTTGCTGACGCCTCACCACCGAACTACCTGTTACTCATGCGACGTTACTTTTCCAATTGCTAACGGTTTGCATAGGTGTTTCTCGCCTGTAGACAGCACATGAACATCCAGCCCTATTGTTTACCGTCCGAGCCCTTGTAATTCGTCGGGACATCTCATACCTACCCACACCTGGGATCCGTAAATAGCCACTAGAATTGAAAATATTTACGCCCAACATCCATCTACCTGTTGCTTTAATATCTAAGCTATCATGGAAGCGAGAACCTCAGGCTGCCTCCTGCGATTCCTTTAATCCTACCAGCCAATGTTCGGGTAACATCAGACCAAGGGTCCGCTGGGTCCGACCAGGGTCAGCTACTGTACAGCTCTCTCCCTGCTTGTTCTAGCGTACCGGACAGTGAGGACCTCTCCCTACTATCTCCTAGAAAGGATACCGAGACATAATTAAGGTAGTCCGTGCAGATGCTTGTGCCAGGATCGCGCACCGAGGCTCAGCTTCTTATTAGAGAATTGTGGGTGGGAAACTTCTCGCCGCCTTGGAATAGGGATTGACAGTCGGAAGGCAGTCGTTTTGGACCTCAACCACGGCCATATGAGATCTCTTCTCCCTGTATTGGTAGCTCAAATTAGCATGAAAATCAAATCTCGAAGAATGTGTGGGTCGCGGGGTTGATGGACGGCCCGAGGCATCCTGCGGGCAAGAATTCCGTCAGAGATTCCGGAGCCAGAGGTTCACCCCTCCAGCAAACAACTTCCCGGCCCCAAAATGACACAATTTGCGCCATTGAAGAATGATTTACTGCTGAAGGCAGCTAGGGGTAGATTCCATTGGTCCTCTTCACTTTTTTTTACTCTCAAATCTAACAATGTGCGCAGGCGAGAGGGTTCCGCGCCCCCCGATATGGGTTATGCGACAGGGTATTCTCTTCACCTCTTTCCGTTATTGCCCTAGAATTATACCCTTTACGTTTTTTTATTGCTCTAGTGTCTAATAAATCGAGAGTACTGACCTTTTGTCCCTCTAGCCGGCCGCTACCTCCCCGAATACCACGAAGCGAAAGGTACCCGCGACTTCTTCGAGTGCTGCCGCGACCCCGAAGTCGCCAGCACGATCACAATCCAGCCCGTCGATCGGTACGAGGGACTCATTGATGCCGCAATTATCTTCTCCGACATTCTCGTTATCCCGCAAGCAATGGGCCTGACGGTCGAAATGGTCGATAAGAAGGGCCCGCATTTCCCCGATCCGCTCCGGTCGCCGGATGACGGGCAGTACGCGAAGATTATGGAGAGGGATGTTGATGTGAAGGGTGAACTAGACTACGTGTATAAGGCGATTACATTGACGCGTCAGAGACTCGAGGGCCGGGTTCCGCTGATTGGGTTCTGCGGGGCGCCGTGGACGTTGCTCTGCTATATGGTTGAGGGTGGTGGGAGTAAGATGTTTATCCAGTCGAAGACGTGGATATACAAGTATCCGCGCGAGTCGCAGGCGCTTTTGCAGAAGATTGCAGAGATCTGTGTCGAGTATCTTGCGTTGCAGGTTGCCGCGGGTGCGCAGCTGGTTCAGGTGTTTGACTCGTGGGCTGGGGAGTTGTCTCCCGCGACGTTCAAGTCGTTCTCCTTGCCGTATCTGCGTCATATCTCGGCAAATTTGCCGCGGAGATTGACGGAGATGGGGCTAGAAGTGGTGCCTATGACGGTTTTTGCAAAGGGTGCCTGGTATGCTCTTGAGGACCTTTGCGAGTCAGGCTATAACGTTGTTGGGCTGGACTGGCTGCATGATCCGGCTGAGGCTGCGCGGATTGCGAATGGACGTGTGACGATTCAAGGAAACGCTGATCCTGGTGTTCTCTATGGAGGGCACGCGGCTATTACAGAGGCTGTGGAGACTATGGTTCAGGGTTTTAAAGGAGGCAAACGAGGGTGGATTGCGAACTTGGGTCATGGTAATCCCCCTTCTGTTCTTTCGCTATATAACCGCTAATTGCGAAGGCATAACCCCGTTTGTGAACCCGGATGATCTCAAATTCTATTTTGAGGAAATCCACCGGCTGACAGCGGAGTAAACTGTCGCTTCTGGAGTCATTTGGATTGGCTGGCTACTTTACACTCCCCATTCGTCGGCGTGTACTCGGTCCTTGGATGTCCGGCTTCTAGACACCGATATCCTCGTTCCTGTTTGATATATGCCTTTAGCACGGGATGGTCGATGGGAGAAAGGCGAACAGGTCCATGAAGGAAGGCCCTTGGATCTCAAAAAGATAATAATATGCAGCGAAGAGAACAAGCAAGTCCCAACTTACCAAAGCTCAGGCTTATCCTTGATAAACTTCTCCATCATCTGCTTGCACTCTTCGTTGTCTAGGACCACCACTTCTTTGCCCCGATTCAGAAGATATTCCTCTCCGCCGACGAAGTTCTTATTCTCGCCAATAACCACGCACTTGATCTTATACAAGATACAGGCGCCGGTGCACATATCGCACGGCGATAAAGTTGTGTACATCGTAGCGCCCTCGTAAGCCGAGGCGGGAAGACGGCCAGAATTCTCGAGTGCCGAGATCTCAGCCTTTAGGATCAAACACGAGGGTCAGCACATGCCTGACGTCTTCAAGCGGCAAGGAAAAGGCGAAGGAATTAACTGACATGTAATGTGGCACTACCTTTCTGCACACGCATGTTATGTCCACGGCCAAGAATTGTGCCGTCCTTGCCTACCAGTGCCGCACCAATAGGGACACCACCCTCGGCCGCGCCTTTCCTGGCCTCCTCCACGGCTGCGATAAATCCGGGATCTGTCTCCATGACTTTGCTGGGAAGTGAACAAAAGATGCAGAGGGAAGACAGGGAGATAAGTAAGTCAGTGAGGACAAGGCCGCGCAAATGGATACGAGGAAGCGACAAGAGCTTCTAAGCGACTGTGTGGTTGACTCCCTCTCTGGCTCAAGTCCGACCCGCATTTGGAGATAGCTGTTGGGACCCACGCAGGAGAGAGAAGAGCAACCGCGTTGAGACGAGATTGGCAGACATTTTCAGGAAGAGATCATACTATGCATGTAGTCGGCTGACGAGAGTCGTTGTTGGAGGAAAGTAGAGTAAGATGCTGTCACCAATTACCAATCCATTCAACTTGCAGAGTGGTAATCATCATCCGGAGGTCCTTGGAAATCAATATCGGGCGCGAATTCTCCAATGACGGTCCGATTTTGAATGGACTTCGGAAGGCAACCTGCTGCTTGGACAAGAAAGAACGAAGGGCAGTCACTGGGGGGCGACAACCCCCTCCTTCCTGTTTCGTTTGGATCTCCTTATCGATAAGAGATGGGACCCTTGCCGCCGCCTGGGGAAGAACCGCGATTGTGCCTTTCAAGTTGTGGAAGAACTTTTTGTCAGAAGAATTCAACTACCAGTGGCAGCCTCGCGATTACCGTATGGAAGGGAACGATACCAAGAATACTCGCAACTGTGCGTGTAGAAACCTTGTCTTTGTCATGAAATTACCCACCGAAGAGCGCGCAGTTCCAGGAAGATGATGGAAGAGCACAGAAGCAGATCGAATCCTCTCGGCAGCGAAATCAGCGCGCGGCGGAAGTTGTCGAAACGACGAGAACGACTCAGAGAGAACTCAAAGACACCCTGGGGCGTCCATGCTGAGTGTCATCCTCTTGAAAAGCAGCATTGATTTTCCTATCTCAAATCTTCTCAAAACATTCTCCCTGCTTCGCTTTCCCAGCCTCAAGTTCATCCCCGTTGCTGGATCGTATCTCCGGTAAAGCTGATACCTAGATTTCGGAAAGATTGGAAGGTTCGACAGAGGGAACAAGGTCCATTGGTGCCTGGTCCTGGTATCCAAATACGAAAACTTACCAAAGTTACCAGCTCTTTGCCATCCCCGTCTTCCGATTTCTTTGCTCTCTCTGGTTCATCCGTCGGTCCAAACTCTTCGCCTTCAAGCTGCCTTCCACGCCCTTTTTAACCCTGCCTTCAACACCTGTCAATTCCTCCTCCATATCTAAGGTGTCGGCCGACTCTCTCGAGACCCCTCCTCTTCTCATCTCTGGCGATCCTACCTCTCTCGCCTCTCTTCGTGTCGTTTCCTGACTCTGAGCCTGTTCAAAAGTTTCTTGTTATCGGAATCCTTCCCTCGTTATTCGCCGCGAATCCTCTTTTTTCGCCCCTCATTTGTCCGAATAACTTTTAGATTTATTTAGACCACAATGGTTAAGGATACGAAGCTTTATGACATCCTCGGTGTGAGTGTTGACACCGGATTCCCGTGTTCGGTCGAGCAGCCGAATTAACAGCGACACCTGCAGGTCGCCCCGACGGCCACCGAGGCCCAGCTGAAGACGGCCTACAAAAAGGGTGCCCTCAAATACCACCCTGGTACGTGACATTGCAGTAAAATCAAGTTATCAGGACGATGACAAGGATTTAACGTTGCTTTTCGTACAGACAAGAATCCGAACGACCCAGAGGCCGCCGAAACGTTCAAAGAAATGTCCAAAGCTTATGAAGTTCTCTCCGATTCCCAGAAGCGCAGTATCTACGATCAGCTCGGTGAGGAAGGTCTTGAGAATGGTGGTGGTGCCGGTGGAATGGGCGCTGAGGATCTCTTTGCCCAGTTCTTTGGAGGTGGTGGCGGCTTTGGCGGCATGTTTGGAGGTGGCATGCGGGACCAGGGTCCCAAGAAGGCCCGGACTATCCATCACGTTCATAAGGTCAATCTGGAAGACATCTACCGTGGCAAAGTCTCGAAGCTAGCTCTCCAGAAGTCTGTCATATGTGCCACCTGTGATGGTCGTGGTGGCAAGGACGGTGCTGTGAAGACATGCTCTGGCTGTAATGGTACCGGTATGAAGACCATGATGCGCCAGATGGGTCCCATGATCCAGCGTTTCCAGACCGTCTGCCCCGACTGCAATGGTGAGGGAGAGATCATTCGTGACCGCGACCGCTGCCGGAACTGCCACGGTAAGAAGACCGTTGTCGAGCGCAAGGTTCTCCACGTCCACGTCGACCGCGGCGTCAAGAACGGCCACAAGATTGAATTCCGCGGCGAAGGTGACCAGCTGCCTGGCGTCATGCCTGGCGATGTCGTATTCGAGATTGAGCAAAAGCCCCACCCCCGATTCCAGCGCAAGGACGATGACCTCTTCTACCAAGCTGAAATTGACTTGCTCACCGCACTCGGCGGTGGTGCTATCAATATCGAGCATCTTGACGACCGGTGGTTGTCCGTCACAATTGGTCCTGGCGAGGTTATCACCCCTGGTATGTAACTTGGACAACGCTCGACTAGAGGCAGAGCTAACATAGTCTAATAGGCTCTATTAAGGTGATCAAGGGTCAGGGTATGCCATCGTACCGTCACCACGACTTCGGTAACCTCTACATCCAGTTTGATGTCAAGTTCCCCGAAAAGGATGAGCTCCAGAACCTCCATCTCCTGGAGCAGGTTCTGCCACCACGAAAGGACCAGACCCAGCCACCTGCGGACGCCATGGTGGAAGACTTTGAAGTGGAAGAGATTGACAACAACGAGCGCTCACAAGCCCGCGCTCACGGCCCGGCCGGCATGGATGAAGATGATGACGATGTCCCGCCTGGTGCTGAGAGAGTGCAGTGCGCTTCTCAGTAAAACCCCTGGGATGTTCTAACAGTGGATGCGCGTGTGTTTGAAGTGCCGGGGTTTCATGAACTTCGCTTATGATACCATGCTGAAGATTTACCCCAGTACTACTCGGTTTCCGTTTTGATTTTTGACGACTTGCTTTGCGATGGCGTTTGCACCGAAGATATGGATGATGACTGGGGATTTCATTTTCTTCCCTTGCAACTGTTCTACGGCACCCCATGAACCCACATGATCCATACACTTAATCTCCTTTTGTTTCTTCTTTCAAATGGGATCTAGGGCTGCGCAGTGGCATGAAATGGTGAAGACCGACTGAACGACTTGGCTCGCCAATCTCACGCCCGATCTGGGTTGACTGGTGTTGGGATAGTTGTTCCGGGGGTGGTTACCAACATTATAGACTTCTTTGCATGAGCTTGGGTATTTCTTTTCCTCATCTCGCCCTTCCTCATACACCCCAAGGAATTCGCCGTAGCAGGGGTTCGTAAAGGTAGCGCTGACGTTTCATCGCAACGACCCACGAGCAATTGGGTTGCTACTGTATATATTTGGAGTTGCCCAGCCTTCGAAGCCTGTTGAGGATCTTCTACAGCATAGCACCTTTGCCCCCTCACCTCCAAATACACTGCCGCGATTAACTGGGCACGGTCCAAAACAGCCATACCAGAGTATCCATTACCGAGTTTGTAAGATTAAGATTCACCATCCGTGCAATATAGTTTCGGCTTCGATTCCGCTGGCAATTAGCACTTGACAAGAGATGGCAGATTCCATGCCTCGGAGAATTTCGTTCACATGCATTGTGCGTGGTCCTCCTACCCGGGGTTGACACGTATATGTATATATATCTCATTCATCTCATCTCATCTCATCTCATCTCATCTCTCTCTCCCCTCTGCATGCAAGCGATATTTACCGGAAGCATAGTCAGCTGAACGCTGGTATGCAGGGGTGGGTTACTGCACTTTCCACGCTGTGCATATTATTTCCAGATGATTGTGGATATACCTGTCCTCCGGGGCTACTACGGAGGACTCCCCGTGCGGGCGATGGGCTACGGGCTATGCCCGGTAGATGATGCACGTGAGCACTGTACAATCTGTGCCTGGCTGGAGATTGGAGGCGTCGAATGTTGAATATTGTTGAGTCCTCAGGCAGTGTCTGCTGCCTGTTCGGCTGACCCTGGATGCTGAGAATGCTCATGGTTTGCCTAATTTTCAGCTTCTGATTAAACGGTATTCTAGTGCTGTGCTATACTACTTCGCCCCGGATCTCTTCAATACAGATCCATCTGGACAAATCTCACGTGATCGTGTGGCTTATAATTGTGCATTAAATATTTATATATAGTGCGCTAGGGATTGAATAGGGTTCCGTGGCGGTATCTGGGGAATTCTGGATAGTGCAGGAGTTCCTTGCAATATTTGCTGCTGGTTTGACGTGCGAGTGTGGTACGTGGGGAGATGCCACGTTGACTCTTCGCTGTTTTGAACGTACATTGATAAGTCTTCTAGAGGTTAATGGTTAGTGAGCGAAAATTGAAACGGTTCTCATCTGGAGAGTTTCCGGAATGGCGAATATTTCTCGCTTTGTTGAAGACCATTGGCGCATGGGGACGGTTGAGTAAATCTACTATTCAGGTGAATAATGGGAGGTCGACACCTCGCATCATGATACTACCAGCTGCTTGCGAAAAGCTCAAGCTCTCCATGACTTTCAACGAGTTATCGGAAAAAGGTTGCGGCGGCGAGTCGTTGGGGTAATTAAGTTTGTTAGCAGGTAGCCGGCGGATATTCCAATTCCGATAACGATAACGACTCAAGCACAATGTAGTTGGAGGCAAGAGACCGCTCACCATGGTCTCTTCGGGATATCTCCCAGCTACCCCGGACAAACCTTGGTCGGGGATTGGGCCAGACATGGGCTGGGATGTTGATCCGCCACGGTACCTACCTCGTGCGGAATGGAGCATCGGCCGGGATGGGAGATGGGTTTGCGTATCCGTCGTGCAAGAGCTGGGTTGATGTCTGTGTTCGGCTGGCATTCTGTACCGAACCGCGCCAGTTTGCGGTGCATGTACGGTAGCCTCTGTCCCTTTGATCGCACCAAGGGGGGACGAGAGGTCACCTCGAGGATACTGTAACGTGTTTGGACCGCTGACGTTTGGGTTCGACAAGTCGGACTTTCGGCATGCCGCAAGGGTGTCGGCGGGTGCAACAGGAGCGTTGGTCGCGAAAAAGGAGCATTTGTCGGACGAGATTAGGTATGCTGACGATGCGAGGGAATTCGAACGCCCGCATAGCTGTCGCACCGGCGATCTGTCCACAGGAGGTTGTAAGGTGCCTGAGACAGCTGGATTTGGTTGTACCTGGTGAGAACTGCGGGAGCCTCAACACAAGGAACATCATTGAGATAAGCCTGCTTGCGAACCATGCCAATCTCCTCCTCCGGCTGCTGGCTCAGTCAAGCTCGTCCCCGGTGTTCTTGAGTGTTCTTGAGCAATCCTGAGTGATCCATTTCCATGCAGACCCAGGCGAAAGAACGCCATGTGGGAGACAGGTGGTTGGCGGAAGGCGATGGCTCATATGTGACTAAAATGACGAAATCGAGGTTAAAATTCAATTCCTTGCGGACGGGCAGGGATCGTGGGGAGCCCCCGAGATGGACGATGATGGCTTTCTGGGCTAGGCAGGAGGATGGCTGTCGCGTGTGACGCCCCCACGTGTTGCGGTGTGGGTTTGCTTCGACAAAGTCGAGTTGAGTGAGAGGTCGAAAACTGCGAGGACGGCAGCGAAGCGGGAGGAAGAGTTGACGACCCCGGGAAAGACCGCCCAAGGTTGGAGCTGTGGTGGCAGGCTTGGCGGAGACGTTGATCATCATCGTGCTGGAATGGGCCCTGTGTGACTTTGACAGCGACACGTCCTGCAGTCTGGAGGCAAAGAGGAAATCGCAACCTTGGGGAATGCTTCCAGAAAGAAATTGATGGCCAGCCATGTTCCTGGGATTGTTTTTTTCCAGCGGCAGCCGGGGCACACAATTCGAGGTCGGGAGTGATCAGATTGATGACGCGATTTTAACCCTGATGGTGTTATCCCCAGCAGTGGGGAGACCTGCAGGGTTCAGCGGACAGGGTGCAATCTCGCGGAGTCCACCGTCCCCAGTGGACTGGAGCAGAAAAAAGCACATCTGCACTCCATCAAAGGTGGCGACGACGAGTGTTTCATTATTATGATTGTCATTGGCAAGTTGGCGTGGTTGTTTTCTGATGCCGAGTCACCCCAGGGTTGTGGCTGCAGCTGCCAAGCCTCGCGGGCCCAGTGCTTTAATTCAGCTCACCTTCGCCCGACTCATGGGGTTGCAGTTGACAGAAGCCGCGACTGACTGTGGTTCTGTCAACAGCAAAGAGAGGAATTCCAACGATCATCTCATGCTCTTGCGGATGAAGCAATCGTCCCGAGGTCAGCGACTGAGATTTCAAAAAACCAAGGCGAGAGATCCACAGGTGGAGTCGAGGAGCTTTCACCATCTGTCGGGACGATGGCGTGTTCTTCCGGGATTCCTATTGGTGGGACACTCCGGGGACGGTTGTCATTGGTCCGTGCTTTTCAGGGCCCGATCTCCCGGGCTGGCGGTGAGGAATGGCAGTATCGGGCGATTCTCATTTTGATACACACAGGCCCTTGTCGTCCTTTGCTCCCTCTTCCCCCTGTCCTTCCCCAGCCTCATCACCGTTCCATCGGTTGCCGTTATTGTGACTCTTCTTACTTCCCGAGCACCCTCCTTGACGCCCATCCGGGTCGGAATGAGATCTGATCACCAAGACCAGTTCCTGGTCGAGCTCGTGCCCAGATGGGGCAGAACCATGGATTGAGCCCGCTTCCAGACCAACGGCGAAAATCCCACTAAAAATGGGCACGGAATGGACCCCATTATTACGCCAGCGGCCTCCTTCAAGTTCAAGAGTCTCTGTCCACTGCCAACGCTCTCTTGCAGGCTTCAGCCGATCCTTTCTGTTTCTCCTCCCTCTTCGCGCCTTGTTTTTTCAGGCCTGCGTGGCGCGGGACTGTGCGCCTGCTGCCATAGTTTTCCCCAGTGGGTCATCCGCCCTGTTACTTCCATCAACCGCCCACGAGGTGGCTCTCCCCGTCGATTGGTTTTGCTCTGCTGACGACATGAGTGGAAGACAGACTTCCAGGATTGTCCCGTTATCAAACTGATTCGCCTCATCGCTCGTGCTGTTTTGATCGTCATGACTGAAGCTCCTCTCCCCCCACAACTTCCGTCTTGCATCTTGCGAGAATCCCTCTCGCAGCACTAAAATCCATCAAACTTTCCTCGCAGCTTCCACTCCATCGTCGTCTCTTTTCTTTTTCCAAACCCAAAGCCATTGATATTTGGCCTCAATTCATTCCGACTCAGCTCGTGTCCCGCCGGTACTTTCTGTGATCCCCTCCCACTCTTGGTGTGCCACAAACCGTCGGGCTTCATCCTGCAGCAACTCTCGCTCCTCCACCCTCTCTGGCTGCGGCGGTGATCCTTCCATCCAAATCTTCTTTCCTTCATCGATCTCCTCGCCCAGTGGCTTGATCGGCTCTCTGGTACTTGGCTTGACGAGAAGCCTCGTGGGGGAACCCTGATTTCGCACTCGAAGCTCTCAATCACGACATCGCCCTTGGCTGTCTTGGGCTCTTTTTAAAGGCCAGGCTCTTGCAACTTCGTCGCCTCTTATTCATCCTTCAGGCATGGCAACGCGACTCGCTTAAACCGACTTGTCGATACCTCTCTTCGAGCGCATTTGCACTTTATCCAACTTTGTCTCGTTTTCTCCTTGCATTCCGTCAATCCTGAGCCCTGGTTGCTTTTCTGTTGTGAGGCCACTGCAGCCCCAACGAACTAGCGGCGTGCCTGCGTTCGACATATTAAGTACCACACGCTGTTGACTGGTATTTTCAAAGTCCTCGTAACCCAGGAAAACCATGTCTACCGACCTCAAGTCAAAATTTGGCCATGGGGCGGCGAAGGTCCTTCGCCTCAAGGTACCTGGAAAAGAACAGGCCGATCCTGTCACCCGGGGCGAGTCAACTTTCTCTGTTGGGACTTTTGAGACGTACTCTTATGTCGAACCCGAACCTACCGCCGGTGAATGGCTTGCAGAACTTGTCCCTTCCTGGGAGCAGGTAGGCCTTTACTTCTACCGGCTTTTCCCGTTCCTCGCGTGGATCACGCGTTATAACCTGCAATGGTTCATTGGTGACATGGTCGCTGGTATGATTCCGATTGGGACACAGTCTTACTTTGCGTCTTCGAAACATCGCTGACTTGGGAGTTTAGGTGTCACTGTTGGCGCTGTCGTGGTTCCTCAAGGAATGGCGTACGCTAAACTTGCCCAGCTGCCAGTTGAATACGGTCTGTACTCTTCCTTCATGGGTGTTCTGATCTACTGGTTCTTCGCGACGTCCAAAGATATCACTATTGGTGTAGGTGCTCCCAACAAGACTTGATTTCCCGGGCATCCAACTAACCAACGGGTTTTATAGCCCGTTGCGGTCATGTCCACCCTCGTCGGAAATATCATTACCGATGTCGAAGAGAAATCCCCGGGAATCGAACCCCATGTCATTGCCTCTTGTCTCGCGGTTATTTGCGGTTGCATTGTCACTTTCATGGGATTGGCTCGCCTTGGGTTCATCGTGGATTTCATTCCACTCCCGGCTATCACAGCGTTCATGACCGGATCCGCTATCAACATCATATCCGGCCAGGTTAGTAAAATGCTTGGCGAAACGGCAGACTTCAACACCAGAGGAGCTACGTATTTGACGATAATCAATACGCTCAAACACCTCCCTTCTTCGACGGTTGACGCTGCTATGGGTGTCACTGCTTGTGCAATGTTGTACATCATTCGCGCGGCTTGCAACTTCGGCGCGAAGAAGCAGCCTCACCGTGCTAAGATGTGGTTCTTCATCTCCACTCTGCGTACTGCGTTCGTGATCCTGTTTTATACCATGATCAGTGCGGCTGTGAATCTTCACCGAAGAGACAACCCAGCGTTTGATGTGCTGGGGAATGTTCCCCGGGGCTTCCAACATGCCGCTGCTCCGACCGTTACTGGAGAGATAATCAAGACCTTTGCTAGTGAACTGCCTGCTGCTGTGATTGTTCTCCTCATTGAGCACATCGCGATCTCCAAGTCTTTCGGACGCGTTAACAACTACACCATTGATCCTTCGCAGGAGTTGGTTGCCATCGGTGTAACCAACCTGCTCGGCCCATTCCTGGGTGGCTACCCCGCTACTGGATCCTTTTCACGAACTGCTATCAAGTCAAAAGCCGGTGTCCGAACCCCGTTAGCTGGCGTTATTACAGCCATTGTGGTCCTTCTTGCCATCTACGCCTTGCCGGCTCTTTTCTGGTACATTCCTGAGGCCTCCCTTGCTGGTGTCATTATCCATGCCGTTGGCGATCTGATCACTCCGCCCAATGTCGTCTACCAATTCTGGCTCGTATCCCCTCTAGACTGCGTGATCTTCTTCATTGGTGTCTTCGTCACTATTTTCACCACCATTGAAATTGGCGTTTATTGTACTGTCTCTGTTTCGGCTGCGGTTCTCCTGTTTCGCGTGGCCAAGGCTCGCGGTGAATTCCTGGGTCGTGTCACTATCCACTCGGTTGTTGGCGACCACAATTTGGAGGAGGCGAAGCCGGCTCTTGGTGACGCGGACCACAAAAGATCGATTTTCCTTCCTATCGATCACACGGACGGGTCAAATCCCGAGATCGAAATCGATCAGCCTTTCCCAGGCATCTTCATTTACCGGTTTTCTGAGGGCTTCAATTATCCGAACGCTAACCACTACACTGACCCTCTCGTTGCTACCATCTTTAAAAAGACTCGCCGTACGAACCAATTTTCTTTCACTACACCTGGCGACCGTCCTTGGAACGACCCAGGGCCCCGTAAAGGTCAACAGGAAGAGGATCGTTCTCATCTTCCTGTCCTTCGTGCCGTTATTCTCGACTTCTCATCTGTCAATAATGTCGACGTGACCTCGGTTCAGAACCTGATTGATGTTCGCAACCAGCTGGATCTCTATGCTGCTCCTCGCACCGTGCAATGGCATTTCGCCCATGTCAAGAATCGCTGGACGAAACGCGCTCTTGCTGCCGCAGGGTTTGGTTTTGCTACCCCTACTTCCGAGGACGGCTTCCATCGCTGGAAACCTATCTTCAACGTGACGGAGATTGAAGGCCAGTCCTCGGCTGCTGCACACGCTGAAATCGTGACGAATGAGCATGCACGCCAAGCTACTGCCCATGGTACCGATATTGAAAGCGGTCTTAAGCGGAATTCGCATACGGTTGAGCGTGAAACGCATGGCATTGAAGAATCTTCCGGCTCTAGCATCGGCGATGAGGACAAGCTACACCGTGATTTGAGGGATAGCAAGGCGTACCGCGGTCGCCGGAAGGTGGCTGTGGTGCAGGGCGTTAATCGGCCATTTTTCCACATTGATATCACTAGCGCATTGGAGAGTGCTTTGGCGAACTCGCCAGAAAAGGAGCCCGCTGGCAACGAAAATGCGTGATTGAGCGTCTTGAATGGCTATCTATATGACCTCCCTGGTTGGAGTTGGAAGATTTTAATATCACGGTCTATTCCTGTTTTCTATATATCTCTGTTTTCCACAGTGTTGTTGCGTTTTCCGCAGCGAGCTGGCCGTTGATTTCGCTGCTCGAGCTTCAGGAAGCCTCATATTTATGCAAGGTTATGCATATTCTTTTGTTGCATGTTTGATCGGACCGTCGCTACAAATACCCCCTGCAGTATAACCGATGTATATAGATTGATTGTTAGAATGATGCCAATGCATCCGGCTGCACTCTGCACGCATTCAAACCATGATTCCATCACCTTCCAGAGGCTCAATTCTTGAGCTAATCACTTTCCAAGCTTACCCCGCCCACAGAGCGTTCAGGACCACGTGCTCGGGGGAATCTCCACGTGCGCAGTGGACCACTTGTCTTGCAGGGTGCATTACTAGCGCGTGCCCTGGTGAGGTTTACCTTTGCTAGGATACACATCTGGACTTTGGCGACGAGGAGCAGTACTCGTGCAACCCTCTGTCTTTGTGCCTTTGCATTTTGAGGCATCCGTGGCCTGCAGGCGGTCCGTTCCTCGCACCTTCTACTTGGTAATGTTGAAGCTACTCTAGGGCTTTTCAGCGTATGACGTCAATGGCGCATTGGACCTGGTCCTACTGGAGTATTGGCTCTGACCTGCGTCGTCCTAAGGCAGGGAAAGTATGGAAGGCTGGCTTGTATTCGCGTACATGGACCACGGAAATTGGAAGATATTGGCCTTAAAAGCCTGTATGATCGTGGATAGCTCGTATCGTCATCAATATCCGCCACCTACAGAGTTGGTTGAAAGCATTTGCATGAGCACGGCCAAGTGAAACGTATCCGTAATCTCGATTTCATCGGGATGCTTTAGAACTTCCCCATCGTGAATCCCAGGAATCTCCACCACCCCAAGCTCCCGCATATCTCTTTCCTGAGCCTCAACTTCCATGAGAAGCGCACAACACGCGACAACCTGGAAGCTCTCGAGCTCGTTCCACTTGCCTCGTCGATGTTCCGACCATTTGTAGTTTGGTTCCCGGGCAACATGCGCACAGGCGAGGCACCGTTCCAGGTTATCGAATTCGCTGGCGTACCCTGTCAATGGGCCTTGTGAGCGCATCTCTGAGAGGATCCAGGAGGCGATACGGTCGAATTCGTCCTTGAGTTTTATGGAGCGTTCGCGTTGGCGGTGGGTCTGGACGCCGGTTTTGTTGAGGATGTGGCCTATGAAGACTTCTAGTTCTGTTATGGGGTGGATGGGGTGTTCGGAGAAGTCTATCATTGCGCCGTGGATTGCGTCTTCGTAGCTATATCATAGAAAAGACGAGTTAGCAGTTGTGAAAGGGTGGGAGAGAGAGCTGAAGAGGGAGTACCTAGACCGGATCTGCCGGGCTGTTTCGACGTGGTGTTGCCACTTTACGTGGGGATCGATGGCAAGACAGCGTGCGGTGAGAGAGTCGATGAGTTTCTCCCAGAATAAAGCTGGATTTGGTTGCTGAGGTGTTGTACGGATTTCCGCGCTCCAGATCTTGTGTTCGTCGATTGCCCTGTAGAGTTTGCCGAGGATCTTCTCAGATCGATAGTATTTATGCACGGGTCCTGAATCTTCGTCTTCGTTTGGATTGGGGCGTATGTAGTAGGGTTCAAGGACGATTTCCTTCTTGTCGTGGACGTAGGCTAGGGGTCCTGGTGCTAGACTATCCGACGTATTAGTATCCTAGTTTTGGAAATTTGGTGGGGGAGATGGTAGAATTACAAGTCTGGCCTGTAGCGATTCATTGAGGGCATTTCTCCAAGCTTGACAGGAACTCCCGTCTTTGAGAAATCGACAGCACTCGAGTGGAGCTGAGCGAGCTTTTTGCAATCGGAGTGGGAGGTTCCTAACTCCATCTGGTCGGCAAGGATCATATGCTTCGCAGCAATGACCCCCAGACGGTCGGATTGCATAAAGTCGATAAAGAAGTCAGCCATGTCCTCCTTTGTAACGGGGCGACCGATGTCAATAGGAGCCACTCGTGGGTAGTCAGCAGGGGCGAAGACCTGCGTTGGTCTGGCTTCCGGATCCCAAATGATGTTATAGAGATCGCCATCGAGGTCACCTCCACTGAGCTGACTTGGTAGGTCTCGCCTCCCTTTCTGGCTGAAGACGATACAATTCTTGTGCTTGGTCAAAGCGTGACCCTTCGGAGGGCGTGCATTGTAGACATATTGAATGTCCCCATCGTGTAGGGCTGGAGAGCGAGTCACTAGCAGGCGGCAGTGTCCTGGTGGAGCAGCGAATCTGTTCTCTATGGTGTCGTAGGTCACGTAGACCTCATTCTCTTTCAAGAAGCCAGTCTCGTCCATAATGCCGTAAAGAGTAATTCCGTTCTTCACTGGGATGCGTGCCTTATGCTTCAACAATCGCAATTCCCGCAGAACCATGGCCTCGACTACGGCACGAAGGAAGGGAACCTCCTTGTAATTTAGTTGGAGGTGATCGATCAACAAGAAGAAGCGGTAGAGTTTGATGCATTCAGCAACGTCTTGCCCTCGGAGGAACTTCGCTGTGTTCTTGGTGGTTGCGGTGGCCGTCCGCAGCTGGTCAACTCGTAGACCCTGGAGCTTAGAGAACCATCTATCGGGAACACCCATGTCCTCCAGGATTTTGATCACTTGCCGGTTCAGAACAAGGGGGATAGGCTTCGACGCTACATCGCATATTTCGAGATCCCGCAGGTCAGTGCTCTCGAACTTGATCATCGACGGTCGAACGCGGATTTGAGAGCCCTTGAGCCGACTGTCGACCCCTAGCATGCCTTTCACTCCCCCCAAGCGGATTTGGAAACAGGTGGGACGACCTTTCTTCATCGGTAGGATGTCGCGTATGGCGTCCACGGCACCCCACGAAAGCGTTCCAACGCCGTCGCTGAACACTCGCGAGCAGTCTTCAGATTCGACGTCCTTTATCCTCCACACCGTAATGCCATTTTCTTTCAGATTTATGGCGAAAGGCGTCTCAGAGAAAGCCTGACCGATCCTGGCTGCACACTTTGCGGGACTGGTTATATTGGAAAGGTTCCGATGGCTTTTATTATGGAGAAATAAGTCTGAAGGTTCTCGTTATCGTCAACGAACGGAGCGGAAAACTGGCAGCCAAAACCCTCAACATAACTATCGCGAGAGAATATCGAGGTGAATGCCTACCCAGGCGGAATGAGACCTTAATGACGAGTGCGAGAACCCGA